>NW_014554511.1:2245006-2245548 GCF_001313825.1 Dinoponera quadriceps | reverse complement strand
CTCGCCGAGTTCCTTTTCATTTGCGACTTGATGCGGACAGGATTATTAATGAAATGAAAGAGAAGGGAGTTATTGAAGAATCTCAAAGTCCTTGGGTATCTCCTGCAGTTTTGGTGAGAAAGAAAGACAGTTCAATTCGCTTTTGTGTTGATTTTAGGAAATTAAATGCAGTTACAATAAAGGACTCATTTCCTATTCCGCGTATTGATGATACAATTGATCAATTGTCGGGGAATTCTTGGTTCTCAACTTTGGATTTGAAAAGTGGTTATTGGCAAGTTAAGTTACGTCCTGAAGAAAGGGAAAAGACAGCTTTTTCAATTGGGAAAGGTTTATGGCAATTTACAGTTTTGCCTTTTGGATTGTGTAATGCTCCGGCTACCTTTCAGAAACTTATGGAGCAAGTTTTGCGAAAGTTTTTATATAAATTTTGTTTAGTTTATTTGGATGATGTAATAATTTATGGTAAGACTTTTGAAAGTATGATTGAACGCTTAAAAGCTGTTTTTCTGCAATTAAGATCCGCTCATTTAAAATTGAAT
>NW_014554511.1:2202149-2244867 GCF_001313825.1 Dinoponera quadriceps | reverse complement strand
ACAGCTTTTTCAATTGGGAAAGGTTTATGGCAATTTACAGTTTTGCCTTTTGGATTGTGTAATGCTCCGGCTACCTTTCAAAGACTTATGGAGCAAGTTTTGCAAAAGTTTTTATATAAATTTTGTTTAGTTTATTTGGATGATGTGATAATTTATGGTAAGACTTTTGAAAGTATGATTGAATGCTTAATGGCTGTTTTTCTGCAATTAAGGTCCGCTCATTTAAAATTGAATTCTAAGAAATACGTTCTTATTGGAAATTCCGTTAAGTTTTTGGGCCATATTGTTTCTAATGAAGGGATTTCGAAAGATCCTTTTTGTGGGAAGGCCGCCTTCCCACGGTTTTTGACCGTGGTTTTCCCGTGGGGCATTGGGCGAATGCCGAGGCGGGGACTTGGGGTGTTTTCGCAAGAAAACGTTGGGTTTATGGGTAATACCTCCTCCTTGTCCGAAGATCAAGAGAGAAGGGCACAAGAGAGTCCGAACATCTGGTACTATCCCTCATTGATTAAGGAGGAACATAGAGGAAGAAATTGAGACGTGAAAGATTGTTATTGACGCAGTACGGTAACATGGACAGGAGTCCATGGTAGTACAGGAAGCGTCGTGGTCTTTGGAAATGTCCTGAAATTGGGAACTGATACGTCGCAGGACGTATAGGAAGCGTTGTGGTCCCAGGAAGCGTTTTGGAGATGGATCCTATGTCGACGCCGTACGTTAGCACAGGCTGGAGTCCGTGTTCGTAGTACGGGAAGCGTCGAGGATCTTGGAAGCTGTGTTTCAATTGTCGGGACGACAATTTTAAGGAGGGGGCAGTGTTACGCCCGTGTCTTGATGCCCGCGCTTTTAGCGCTCTGAACATATAGCTGATTCTCTTGACAACGAGTAGTAAACAACAGATGATCAGCGTTGACCGAAAAACAACGGGTTTGAGAGATTCTCTCTGGGGCAGTTGAGTCGCTGTGACGTGCGCGTCGGTCTTTTGCGAGAGAGAGAGAGAGAGAGAGAGCTTGAGTCTGCGTGCTTTCTTGTAAATAGCAAATATATAGTTGAAGTTGTTTCCCACTTAACGTTGTCTCGTTTTATTTCCCCGCGCGAGCGTAACATTACACTTACAAAGTAAATATATTATTTGCGTGAATATACATATTGTTACGCCCGTGTCTTGATGCCCGCGCCTTTAGCGCCCTGAACATACAGCAGATTCTCTTAGCAACGAGTCGTAAACAAGAGATGATCAGCGTTGACTAATAAACAACGGGTAAAAAGGATTCTTTTTGGGGCCGTGGAGTCGTCGTGACGTGCGCGACGGTCTTTAACGAAAGAGAGAGCTTAAGTCTGCGAGTTACGTGTGTTCCCTTGTAAATAGTAAATATAGTTGAAGTTGTTTTCTTGTTAACGTTGTTTCGTTTTATTTCCCCGCGCGAGCGTAACAATATATTAATTTTTCCGCAGTACTATAGCAATAAATTGCAGAAATTCCGTACACTCCCTATATTTTAAGAAATATATTTTAACGTATACTGTAAAAATAATAATTGTGGAAACTTAAAATTTATTCATATATATTTTTTATGTATCATATATTATATTCTTATTGTTATTAATTTTTAATTCAACTTATTACTATTTGCATTGATTGCATATATAGAGGATGTCCGTTAAATTGACATATAATAACACGTGTTATGTATTAGATTGTTTAGTATAATATAAATACAATGATTCCCATCCGATGTTGCGTATATGTTTTCAATATTTGACGTATTTTAATTGTATCTCTCTCATTGTCGACAAAGACTGCCAATACTCACTGCCATAGTACTGAACATCTATAGTTCCTATTACGAATACAATAGATTTTCAAAATTGGCTGTGAATATCGGAGTGCTAAATTATTAACAATATGAAATTGTTGTAAGTTTACGACAACTTTTTGACAAGGAGATTTCGACAAAAAAATTATCCTGATATAAAAGACGCAACGGCACATGCCGTTGAAAAGCGCGAAGATATCTTTTGTCTGGTACTACGACGTGTTTTAAATTTCTCATAACGAAATTTTTCCTCGGAAACTAAAGTAACAACCGAGTCATTCGAATTGGAGTGACTTTCCATTCTTATGAAGTGAATTATTTCACTCCATATCGTGGATCAAACATTTTATTCCGTACCGTGGAATGAATATTTTTACTCTATGTCGTGAAGTGAATATCTTTATTCGCGATTGAAGAATGCGTCTTACATACTCTACGTCACTCTAGTAATGATGGTATGTTACAAGCAATCCAGACAGTACAATGTCCAATATCGAGATATAAGATCTTTAAGATATCTTAAAGATATTTTATGTCGCAGTTTTGGACATTGTGCTGTTTGGGAAGTAAATGATTGAGTCTTACTGTAACCATCTCGCTATTGTGTTATTCCTTTTTGATATAATTTATTACATTTCAGAAAACGTATACTTGGATAAAAATATTTAAAAAGCTATATTATCTCTTTTTTACATATTACTAATAACATTTAACCCTTTCGTCCCGAATGGGACACATATGTACCATCAATGTCTCAAAACACTTGAAAGCTAAATTATATTATTTGATACTAAATTAACTAAATCATACCTAATATTTTATCAGAAAGAGATTGCTTATATTCAGGGACAAAAAGGTTAAAAGATTACTAATTTACATAATAATATTATATATTTCTATTATAAAATATAAGTATCCTATAGAGATCGGAACTATATACAGACAATATGAAATTGAGTTTTCAGTTAAGGCGAGATGGTATAGTATGAGAAGCAGTTAATTTACAACTTGGAAATCCTAAGTTCGATCCCGACCAGTGACAAGCGAAGATTTGAAATATAATTATAAATAGAATCTATTAAGTGGCAAATTGAGTGGAATTAAGTGGAAATTGAGAAAATTTCGCAAGAAATTATTGATAACAGCTCAAGAACAACGCTGTAAAAAGGAGTGTAAATAAGAAATATTAACTTTTTTAGAATGAGAGATTTTTTTATGATAACAAATTGACGGCAAATGTCAACATGTTGTTATCAATTTATCGTTGACAGAATTAGAATTTACATGAGTTCAACGTGGCAGACATAATGCTGTTTCACTTTGTTCCTAGTTTCTTGAAAATAGTTGCTTCAACAATTGGCGATAATACAACAGCAACTTTACAAATATTTGACTATCTGAGTAATTTATCACTAGAGCTCTGTAGTAGATCAATGATTATCCCTATTGTTATTATCACTTATTTTACATTATTAGTACCTCTGTGATTTAAATATTAAAAATCATAGGGCACTAATAATGAAATTTCCGAATTAAAATAATTTATTACTTCAGCTAATAATATTTTTTTCTGTAAGGACACTTCAGGATCGAAACCACTCAGCGACACATTAGAGAGATGAGAAATGCAACATATAAAGTGGCATTTTTTAAAATAATGTAATCTGATATTAGTTTGTTTTATCTTGTTTACGTCAATATAATTTTGCTGAAAACAATATTCTGTGATTGCAGTAATTAATTCCTGCAATAATTCGTAAAAAAATCACTGAAGTACTAATAATTAATCATTAATATTTTCCTCAGTGATTACCAGTAATAATTTTTGTAAGGGATACCCGTTTTTTACAGTAATGGTTTAAATATAATCAACAAATGACTCAACGGAATTAACTAATCGCATTGACCAATTCAATTAGTCAATTCCACTGAGTTAATTTGTTTGTTATATTTAAACCATAATAGTAGAAATGGGTATCAGTCGTGTGAGTTATAAATTACTAAGTAATTAAATGGATCATTATACTTTTTAAATTTTCCAAAAACTTACCAGAACATAAATGCAACAAGTGCAAGTAAAACGAACAAACCTTTAGTCATTGGAGAAAAATGTATACAAGCGAGTATACCGCCAAGATCTGCTGAGTTTATGTACAATCACATGCATGCCAGTGAAACTAGTAGACAAATCCGCCGTAATGAGCTATATGCTGATGCAATATCCAGTACATATAAATTGGATCAAACTGGACAAAAAGTTGCCCTACTATTTTGCAAACAGCAACATAAATTTTTGAATTATTAATTAAAGAAAATTGGAGAATAATGGCGCACAATGTGGTAAACGAGTTGCGTGATTAATAAAGTTGCGAGCGACGAAAGGCACTTTATATCTTGGCTCCCAATGGGCGAGCGGTGAATAGGATTTAAATACTATCTATATGAAGTACAATGATTTGCAAGTAAAAATGTTTGACCAACACTTTGAATCTAGATGAAAATATTTTTTCATAAACGAATAATGTCAAAAGAAAAAAGTCTTCAAAAGGAAAAAGTAACTATTTATAAATGATTCAATATTTACCCCACTTTCTTTTTAAATAAATACAGCATAACTCGATTTTCGTATGATTAGTTTTTTCTAAAGTTGCGCCATTTTTTTACAATATTCTTAAATATTTTTGAAGGATTTTACATTATTTAGTCGAGTATTTTCTGAAATCTAAAATCTTTCCAAACCTCATACAGAATCCAATAGAACATGGATTCTTTATGAGATATGGAGAAATGTTAAGTGAATTAAAAAAAAAGACAATTATTTTCAAAAAGCGCACAAAGATACGAAACAAATATTAAAAATATTATTATTGTAAATTTTGACGATTATATTACAATTTATTTTTAGAAAGTCAGGAATTCCTAAAACTTTCCCTGAATTATTGTTAAGAAAATATTTTCCCATTTTAAAGTTATACTTATTTCAACAACAAATCTAGATATTATCTTATTTTAGAAACAAGAAAAGCGCAACATAATGTGGGATTACTTATTTTTGCGAGGCATATTCTTTTATTGTATTAAATATACCCAGATAGCTAAACCACTAGAAATAGATTTTGCGCAACATCTGCTATAAATTTTGTCAACAGTTTACTAGCAGACACAGCAGAATCTGCTAACAGAATATAAGGAGAAATTGATAGCAAAAACCGAGCAGGATCTGTCATTTCGTCAAAATTTAAATGGAACATTTTGGAGATCCTGCTCAGTTTTTGTCGCCAATCTGCTGTCAAGTTACATCAGCAGGCTTTATTGATAGGACACAAACTTAATGTGGACGAAGATTGCTATGCATCCAGCATGTTATTCTGATTGAATCTGCTGCCAATCTACCGATATATTGCTAACATTTTGCTTTCTGAGTATATAATGCTACAGCCACTATTTTAACATATTTTAACATATTTTTGACAGCGTGACAGATGTGATCGTTATTTTTGAGTTAACAATATTTTAGCATAATATTTTTAGTATCATCATATCACTCATTTATCAATAAAAGGAATAATAAATAACAACATTTATGAATATGTGATTATAGCACATAGTCATAAAATTGCATTTATATCAGCTTGAAGTGAAAATACGCTTGTATACAAATTAAAAAAAAAGTTTTGATAAAAAAATATTTTCGTAGACCATTGGATAGAAAGAGAGAGAGAGAGAGAGAGAGAGAGAACTCGTCTACACATATGACCATTTTTTTTTGACAATCCTCTTTAATTAATAATGCAAAAATTTACGTTGTTTGCAAAATGATAGATTTTTTTGTTTAGCTTGATTCAATTTACTTGCATAAGAACATTGTTACCTTTATCGTCAAATACTTTGTTTGTATGCATCATTGTGTGTGTGTGCCTGTGTGTGTGCATATATACAGGCGTGTTTGTGTGTGTGTGTTAGTGTACAGTGTTTGATAATTATTAATAAAACGCTCATTATGCACGTATGCACACACGCGCGCGCATATGCACACACGCATCGTATTAGACACTTGAACAGAAGTGGTTAGCGAGCGTAAAATAAGAAATGATGCGTGCATTCGACACATTTGCCTATCCTATCTCTGTGATATCTTAAAAGTTTATCATGATTCGATTGTACTCTGCCGTCGATAAAATCCATCGTTTCCAAGTCTACCTGCATTCTCGCCCATTTGTCTCACCTTCATCTAAGGTAAGGCCGTATGCTTCTCACGCTTTGCGCTCGAATTACGAATTCGTCGCGTTATATATCTTTCGTCTATAAAAACTTAATTAGTTGTGATTCCACGCATTAATCGCATTAAAGACATTTAAGCTATCGTCATGCTCAACATCACGTGGTTGCAAAATTCTACCAAGAAAATGCTATTGAAATCCAACTACATTTATCTTAAATGGTGCGGGGCCAGCCTGCACTATAATATAATGCCACTTAAAAAGACAAAACAACGCAAATGAATCTCGTTTCCGTCGCGGTCACCATCGATAATCGGAAATGAGTAACGTACGTGTGTGTTTCCATGTGAGTAATCAGATTCGTTTATATGACGGGTCGTTTATTACTTCATGTCTGCTGCACGAGGCAAGGTTGCAAGTACGGTGCGCCTTCGAGATAGAGGTTGTACTTAACTCAGTCAAGCAATGTGCATTAGATGACGACAGAAGGAGACGATGTCCAAGCCGGCGTCCGACAACATTCCCGAGCTTTCACAATGTTTGCTTCCCGCCTACTGTCTTCATCTGTAACGCAAACTTAATTAGAAGAAGTTAATCATGAGCTTGAGATTCTTATCATCTCAAGATACGTAAAGAGTTATAAGAACAACGTAGTTGCGATCGCGCAAATGGCAGATTCGATTTTAACTCACCTGCTGTTCAAGCAACTCAGGCTCACTGGAAGTGGTTCTGAATCCACCGTTGGAATGTGACCAGCCACAGTTTCCATCAATGGATACCACTGCGCCACCGGTTTTCTAGGATTATCTAACATTTCTAACCAGTGATCGCGTCCAATACCAATGAAGCTCGATCCAATAGCTGTACATCCCATTAATTCGTTCGGTCCAATCCTAATATAGATTAAATATTAAATTTATATCTCAGGGGAAGAAAGAAAGAAATAAGAGAGAGAGAGAGAGAGAGAGAGAGAGAGAAGGAGGGAGAGTGAGAGGAATGTTTTACTTTTTTTACTAAAAAAAATTCTTCAATGGCTGACGAAATTTTCTTTTACCTATCGTAATCGATTACTTTTACTATAAGACAGACATCCTCGATATTGTCTGCGGGAACATCGAAGACGAGTGCCTCATTGTATACAGGATAAAGAGAATTCTTCTTCACCGTAGTCTTTTTTTTCTTTATTCTTTTTCCTTGACATAGCAAGTAGACTTTTACATAAGGATCTAAAGAAGAAACAAAAGAAATTTGGTCCGCTAAATTTTTTCGAGTTATACCTTCGATAAGTTCGATTTTATTATCGTATTCGTGGTAAAATTATGTCATCGATAAATACCGCAAAAAAATATCTGATTCTGTACTTACCTGATTTTCCTGTTATATCCATCGCTTTAAGGTTTCTAGCTTTGACTATAGTCAATGTTAATCGACCAGCCGTCGGCAGATAACATAAAGATAACATTAATTCTCCTAAATCCACTTTCTCCTATATGACATTGAAAAATTAATTAAAAATATTTATCATGATTAACTATTATGAAATTATCAATTTTTCATTTCACGCAAAGTAAAATACCTGTAAAGCGCAGAGAATATCCATTGTATATTCAATTTCTTGTTCAAGATCGGTACAGTCTAAAAGTCCCTTAAGAACCACTTGTCCTATAAGATCGTGACGTGAGAACCGGTCAAAATCGTAGACTGAGAATTGTAAGTAACGTTCCCTTAGTTCCTCGTACGATACACTGATATAATAATAAATTTAATAAATATATTATAGAGTTTAGTACGTTGCTTCTCATTTTTTATGTAAATTATATTACTTGAAGTAAATAATATCAAATATTGAAAGTAAACCGTCGAAAACAAAGGCGACATTACATTATAATATGTCTTACCTAAAAATGAACGTTTCATTGAATATCGGATTCAAATTCTTTCGATGTACCTTAGTTTGAAATTTCTTCTTTCTGTCTGGCAGCAAATACACTTTGATATACGGGTCGCTGCTGCCTGTTACATCTTTTATAGGCAACTCACGAGCTTGCAAAACCTAACGTTAAAAAAATTAAACGGCAGACAAAGTTAATAAAAAGAATTAAATAACGTAAAATATTAGGTTGGGGAAAAAGAAATCCATTATTTTTTCAGTAGATGGCTGTAATGATCGATATTTCGTAAAGTATCGATCAAACAATTTCAGATTTATGCTCGTTAGAAAGATGACATTTTGCACTAAAAAAATTCTTTTGTTGTTTTTTGTTTGGTACATTCAGTTGTGAGTTACAGGGTGTTAAAAATGGAAGTCAACAAAGAGAAAATTCGGTACATTTTACAGTTTTTCTTTGATAAAGGCGAAAATGCAAGCCAGGCGGCTGTAATTGTGAATGGTGCCGATACTGTAATAGCCAATTACGTGCAATTTTGGTTTCGTCGATTCCGTTCAGGTATTTTTGATGTTAAAGATGCACCTCGCACAGGTAGGCCCGTCGTCGAAAATGTCGATAAAATCACAGAATTAATTGACCGGCATGTTAGTAGTCATAGCATCGCCCAGGAGTTAAAGATCGACCATAAAACAGTTTTAAACCATTTGCACAAAGCTGGATTCAAAAAGAAGCTCGATGTTTGGGTGACACACCAATAACACAAAGGAACATGATGGATCGAATTTCCATCTGCGAAGCCTTGGCCAAACGGAATGAAATCGACCCATTTCTTAAACGGATGGTGACTGGGGATGAGAAATGAGTCACACACGACAACATTGTGCGAAAACGATCGTGGTCAAAGCGCAGTGAAGCAGCTCAAACGGTGGCCAAACCAGGACTAACGGCCAGGGAGGTTCTGCTGTGCATTTGGTAGGACTGGAAAGGAATCATTTATTATGAGTAGCTTCTATATGGCCAAACACTAAATTCGGATCTCTACTGTCAACAACTGGACCGTTTGAAGCTAGCGATTGACCAGAAACGGCCAGGATTGGCCAACAGGAGAGGTGTTGTGTTTCATCAGGACAACACCAGGCCACACATATCTATAGTGACTCGCCAGAAACTCCGGGAGCTTGGTTGGGAAGTTTTGATGCATCCACCATATAGTCCGGCACCAAGCGATTACCATGTTTTTCTTGCATTGCAAAACTTCTTTATTGATAAGAAATTGGCATCAAGAAAAGATTGTGAAAATCGATTAGTAGAGTTTTTCGCCAATAGGGACCAAGACTTCTATGAAAGAGGCATTATGAAGTTACCTTTAAAATGGCAACAAATTATAAAACAAAACGGTGCATATTTGACCCAAATCGGACAATCCGAAACATGTTAAATAAAGTCTTGAAGTTCACGTAAAAATAATGGATTTCTTTTTCCCCAACTTAATATATTAGGTATATAAATTAATTTGTTGCCCTTTTCATGAAATTCAAGGTTTATTTTCAAAAAGTTAAGTACAAATTTAATGTTCATAATAATTTTCAATACAATACAATACAATAAGTTTTAATTTAATTTGTAGTAGGTTTATAGTAAAATTTTTAAGTGATTTATTGTACTTACTTTAACAACAAGCCCATCCATTTCTTTGTCGTAGCGAAGAGCAAAATGTAATTTCCCGGCGTATTCCATTTCCACCGTGCTTGAGCTTTCCGCGCTGTCTTGTCTCAGAAGTTCTTTTTTATATAGTTCCGGCTATGATAATGATTTACATATATAGGATACCATCAGCAGTTGTATAATTTCAGTCATTCGTACATTATATTAATTATTTACTAGAATCTATTAATTAAAATAGATCAAATTTTTATTATAATTTTGATTATAAATTTGAACTTTAATTATAGAGCAATGGAAATCACGAAATACAAACATTTAACAATAAATTGTATACATACATGTAAGAGTAAATTACTGATTTTATATTAGATCAATGGAGATTTCGACACTTTCGAGAAATTAAAACATTTTTTGTAGAACTGATATAATAAATTTTTTGAATACCTAAGTTGTTAAAATGTAATAATAATAATGTTATATAAGTTATATACTATATTAATTATTTACAATATGCTTATATTTAATTGTACATACATACGAGATATTTAAAAACTTTCGTACAAGTACTTGTAAATAGAACGGGTTAAACTGAATAGAGAAGTCATATACTATTTTGCAAAATTTGCAATAATTAATGTGAAGATAATTAATTTGTATAAGCCACTGTGCGCACAGAAAGCGATAGGCCGAACTCCACAACCATTTAAGAAAAAGTTGCTTCGACCGAGGCGCTGTTCTGCGTCACACGCATTGATATATAGTTCTGGACGGAGCATGCGGCAAGATTTTTTTGATTTTTCATATTGAGAGACCTAGAAAGAGAGAGCTGGATGTATAGACACGGATTTCTGTTTCTACTCTTTGTTCAATAGTTGAATTTTGTCTAAGGAGAAGGGGAACAGTATCCTATTCTTAAAAGTTGGGGACATTCTTGACGTTACTATATACGAGCAATATAATATACATTATATACTCTATAAACATTTTTATATTTCAACTTTTCCTTCTTCCTTATATTCTTATATCCTGGTGTCCTATATTTTTACTGTTATAAAAACAATTAATTAAAATAATAGAATTATAAATGCCTCATGGCTGCGTTGCTCTATAAGCCGCTCCTATCCACATATTTTCTTGTCTCTTTTTAAATCTGTTAATACGATTTCGGCCCAGTGCTTTCCAGTACTATATGTCGATGGTCACACGCTGCAATGCCCAAAGTTGCCAGACCGTGGGACGCGGGATACTGCATATCAGTATACTTGTATAAGTATAAATATTAGTTCTGGTAAATCACACCCGATGTTAATAAATATATTTATTTAGGAAAAAATTGATTGTCAATTAATATTGATATATCTTTCCTTGCCACTAAACTATTAACTTTAAGTTGTATAAAAAATCCAATTTTTAATTTAGAAATTTTGAAGTTTTGATTATTTCAAAATTTATTTCGTTCTTCTATTGCCTTTTCCGTTTACAAAATAATTAAAGAATTACTATTTTATTAAAAAAAAAATACTTGTAAAAAGAACGTAAACACAAGGAATCGAACCCGCATTTACGCCTCGGCAACAAAACGCCCTACCGCGCTACTGCGCACCGTATCAAACGTTAGATATGTCACATTGGTCTATGCGGACACTGAAATATTTTTTTTCATTAATAACTTGAATAGCTGTCCATTTATATATAATATTCTAAATTTGTGCTTAGGGAGTCTCCCCCCTATAAACTATTAGTTTGGTTCACATTTAAGTTTCCAATTTGATATGGACTCTTTATAAGTATATAATCGTATGTAAAGTGCACTGTGAGATTCTTGGTAAAATACAAAGTAACTTTTTTTTAACCAAGACCTTTCCGTTCGAATGATAATTATTAAACTATTTAAAATTGTTGGATTAGTATAATACGTTGTATACTACGTTGTACGCACGTCATAAGCATTCCATAGAATGATAAATATCAAATAAGCCATGTAGACTACTTTTCTTCCACCAGGATTTAATTATTAATTAGGATTTTTTTACGCTAGTTAGTTATTCATAATATGTGAATTTATCACTTTTTTAATAGAACTTATTTGTATAAGAAATTTATTTAAATAATATTCCACCAGCCTTTTTCAAGGCTATAAATATCGTTAGAACAATATTTTATATAAAAAATTTTGTATCGTTTATGCATATTACTTTTTTTTAGTTACTCTGTGGCATCGGCAAAACATTTTTTCGTATCAAATAAGTTTTATTCAAAATAAAATCTTTAGTGGAATAGAAAAAGAAGCTTTTATGACTCATTTAATGTTTTGCGGAATGCGCGACGTTCCTAACTTAAGCGCAATTTAATACGCTTATTCGATAAATTTAAATAGTTCTTATTTAGAAATTTTTATTTAAAAGTAATTTTGACAATCGAAAAATTTCTTCTTTTGATACAAAGAATCTTACGATGCACTCCGTATGTAATTATTCTAGAACACCCTAAATAAAGAATACAGATAAAGATCTTTAAAAATAATATGAAAAGAACTCAATAATTAATAACGATAATTAATAATCAAAAAATAACGAATTTCGATACTTTCCTATATATATTACATATATGTAGAAAATAATAACTAACCTTGATAAGACCGAGGCTGGAGTCGCTGCGATTTTCTAAGCTGCAGATGCTGAATTTAATATTAGGCAAATCAAGTCGGTGAGATAATTGACGCTGGAAACTTTGATGTCTCATTGGCACAATGGGTAAAGTAGTTTGTCGCAGCACCTAGCAAAATCAATATTAATATTGACAATACAATTGACTACACAAATTTCACAGGATAAAACAACACAGGATTGCATTATTTAGCTAGATAAACAGAAACTGAGCAGATCCTTCGACAATCTGATAACAGATTGGTAGCAGATATATATATAAAGTTGACAATGATGTTCTAAAGCAGCAGTCAAGACGCACATATACTCAGAAATAATGCACTTGATTGGAAATTTTTGAAGTCACTATGCCTGAGGAATAAATTGCATTGATAGAATCTTCTATACAAACTGTCAAAACGCATAATATCCGCGATGATAACCGAAGTAATAATCACAAGTCGAAATAAGCAACAATTTGTATTGAGATCGAAATTTCAAAATAACTAATCAGCATCTCGGAGAAAAGGTTTCAATACTTAAATGTTTAGAGATATATTTATTTATATTTCCTAAGGAAATGCTTCGCTTGTTCCATCCTGCTAACAAGATATACCTTTTTATTCTCCTTCTGTTCTTGAACATATTCGTGGGTGATCGGTTCTGACTGGAGATCCGGAAGAGAATGACTGATACGAATCGCATTTTGTTGAGTCTGCTCGGTCTCGGTATCCTCGACATTCTCGTGTCTTGTCATGCCAACCAACCACCGCCAAGTGGAAGAGCATTGGTAACTCACTGCCACTAACAGAACTAGACCGACCAACGCCACCCCTGCTCCTATCAGAAGCTGATATGGAAAAGTCTCGCTCCATTCCTCTGTAAAATAGAGCACTCATTAGCGAAAATTATTTCATTACTTTGAATTGAAACTTTAAAGCTCCTGGTCTTTCGCTGCGACTGTTCTTATTTCATGACGTCGAAACGAGAAACGCATGCGAAGAAATTCCTGCGTTATACGACCAAGTAAAAAGATATACTCACAAAGTGAGTATAGGTAAATAAAAAATAGGTGAGTAAATTCAAGGAAATTTTTGTCTGTGAGCGATTCAGCACACTTGTAAAATTGTCCGAATACTTTTCTTTTATTCAAACAATCAATGAACATTAACATTGACAAAATCATGAAATGAGGTTAAACAAGAAAGTTTCATGTCAAATTAATTAATTTTGCGGCTCTTTATTAATTGTTCGAATAAAAGAAAAGTGTTCGGACAATTTTATAAGTGTGTTGAATCGATCACAAATATCTTGTGGAAATCTTTTTTTATTTGAATGTATAACAGAAGAATTCTTGACATATGTTTTCTCGCTTCTGATATCATTAAACAAAGACGTTGTAGCTCTGGAACTAGGAGCCTTAATGGCAAATATGACTAGCAAATGTGCATTGTGGGGAAATTATCGGCGCGCACACTTCCTTCACTTTTTATCTCTAGTAACTACAAGGAGTAACAGATCGGTAGACGTGGTACGCTGACAAAAATATCCGTTTATTATGTATACTATATACAGTTGTCTCTCTGGCGGTCAGGTCTTTAATGTGCTCTCTCCACGTTAACGATGGAGTCATATGGGAAAAACTTCAACAAGGCGAGCGGCGATTCTAACGAAGTATAGCGAAACTCTTCAGCATGGGCTTTCTGAGTAATACTTCAATGCTTTCGAAGATATAAAAAAATGGCTCGATGACTGGATGGCCTCGAATGAACTTGAATTTTTTTATCGCGGAATCCATATGTTACCCAAAAAGTGGGGAAAGATAGTAGCTTCCGAAGTACAATACTTTGAATTAGATATAATATACCGTTCTTTTGAAATAAACATGAGTTTTGTAGCAAAAAGCAACGAGAATTAGTTCAAGCATCTAATATGATTCTACACTATCTATCTAAACTTCCTGATCAGATCTTTTGACATTTCAGACTAAAACGAAATATAATCACAATAATATAATACTTTGATAATTATCATGAAATACAATTGTTATTTGACAAATAAATTCTACTTATAATATAGGACAACGGTGACCCACATGGTGTGGACGACAAATTGTGTTAAATTTGTTCAGGGGGAACGTTAAAAAGAAAAAAAGGCGGCGAAAGGGAATATCGCACGCAAAAGCTTTTATCTTGGAAAACTGTGAAACGAAACCTGCAAACATAACCGATGCATGAATTTTTGTTTGATCGCACTTGTAACCCGTATGAAATAGAGCTGTGCGACGAACAAGGGCGCGAGCGTGCGCACAGCAGCTTTATTGTTACATTGCAAAGTTTTCATTTACTATTATGATAACAGATTTCTCGCGTCAAGCTAACTTTCGCGTGGGCGCGGCGTCGCGTTGTGTTGAATCGCGTATGACGTGCGTTTCTGCAAGCAGTAGTTTACTTTCACAAATAAAAATAATGCTTGTTATACATTGAACGTTTCACAAAATATCCTCTCAAAGTTATCAACAATAACGCAAATTTTCGAGTGGCGGATGTACGGCAGAAATTGTAACCCGTCACGTTATTGCATATAAAAGTTTCAAGTGAAGTCTCTGCTTTTGTTTCGACAAATTGCACCTAAAAACGTTATATCGAATGCCTTTTGATAATGGAAATGTCACGGAATATTGCAATAAATTCGATACATCGTTCAACATTTTTACGTTGTGTATTCGCGTACTAAATAAAAGCCCTTGCTTGCGTGACGAATTCAGGAAAAAAATGCCCCAGCGTCAGAGGATAATTTACAAGATACTTCTGCGTGCCACGTACCGGGACATAACGGTGTATACGATAAAGTGATTGATGAGACATAGTGAATTACGGAGTTACTGCCAGACTATTTTATGATTGTCTCGCGACGATCAGATAATACCAAAGTTTTATTTCTCGACATCTCCGGAGCTTTTTCCTTATCGGGAGAGCGGTTCTTAATTATGCTTTGCACAAAACAGAAACTTTTAATTAAAATCTCATGTAACGTACTAATGATTATTTAACGAAGCGATCTATAACCTATGAATACAGAAATATACATGGCAAAAGCAAGATCCCAATTTATCACGTTGCAATTGACCACCAACCACAATCAGCCAGCCAAACCAGTGATTTGATTTTCTAGGGTTGTCTAACCAATATAGGTCAATAAAGACGTGGTCCATCGGATCCCATCCGGAAGAAATACGTTTAGAAACCGATAAGTTTATTATAGTTAAAGTTATAAACTGCTAGTAAGAAAGGATGCTTCTTCTTAGTTAATCCAAATATCAAATTCATATCATAAAATGATATATATGAATATTCGTAAAATCATATTACGGGCGTTTAGAAATAAAACATGAATGTATTAGTGCTATTATAATATTAATTATTATCTTTTTAATATTAGTATAATTCGGAAAGAATTTAATGTTTAGCGTGCGATGCTTAAGCAAATGATATTGGAATCAGCTTTTTATCTGCCATCAACGCGTTTACAACCGCTCATAAATGCCAAAGGGAACGACTTGGTGTAAGCGTTTGTAAGCGCTTAACAACCAAAAGGAACAGCTGAAAATCGCGCTTAAAGCGTGAGTGCTTACAACGCGTAAACGTCGTAAAAGAACGCACCCTTTGTATGTAATCGGTATCTGCAAGTTACATTGTATGCAGACTATTCTTGTTTAACGCGTATTTCGCTTTATATTAGCGGTAGGCTTTATTTTATGGAGGAATGTACGTGGATTAAATTCTGCTCAAGTCCTTCGCTACAAATTTGTTGATGTGCTGGTATTTATAGTTTAACTTCTGCACTTATGAGGTCTGTATTAGTATTTTCGACAACGCAAAAAACTGTTATTTCCGTGCTCTGCCTAAGTTACTGAGCTTTCCTTTCTATTATATCAGCAGTTTGCTATATATAGTTTGTCATATAGCTTTATGCGATTACTATATGCTCAAGGGGATCACCCACGGCTAAATTCTCTCTCTCTCTTTCTCTCTCTCTCTCTCTCTCTAATAATTAATAATTATTTGGTTAAGATATGTAAGTGCAATTGACCGAGTTAGAATTTCTGGCAGGAAATTTTTTGTCTCCACATCTGTGTTTTTCGTTTAATAACGTACGCACATTAACCATCTTATATCATATTTTTTACTGGAAAACACGTAACTTCGTTCTAATATAAAAATTAATTCTTTGTGTAATGACATGTCAACATTGGCTGCGTTCTAATCGGTTATTCATAACCAGTGCTGATTATTCATAACCAGTACTGAAAATCTATAGTATATGTAATATAAATTACAGATTTAAAACGCTGATAGTGAATTTTGAGACGCAGCCACTGTCTCAGACGCTAATATATTAACCTTCTTTCATATAAACTGTCAAAACGCATAATTACTGCGATGACAACCGCTCGCAGCAGCCGTGAATCGAAATGAACTCGCATCGAGATCGAGATCGAGATTCGGAGTAATCAATTAACATCGCGGAAAAGAGTCAACTATGAACTTTCCCATGCTTTTTTTATCAAGTGGACTTTTACATGCACATAGACATAACACATTTCCAATCAGATTGAAGTTATATCAAAAATCTATAAATGTCAAATTATATCTCGGATTTTGTGTAACAAAGTATCGTATGGTTACGATATGGTCGTTTCGTATATGCAGTTAAAATGGATATTGAAGAACAGGTATTAATAACTGAGCCAACATTTGTCATGGATACTTTAAATGATATATCTGGCGATGAAGTAGCTGGAAAGCGACAAGAGGATCGCAATTTGACCATTGAAAATGGAAAACCATCTTTTAAACCCTGGCGTGTGTTCATTAATCACATCGACAGCTATCACGGAAAGACAATTGCTGATGTAAGTATATATCTTTCTTTCTTAATACAAATTTTACACGTATATTTTTCAACATGAAATTAAGAATTTAGCACAAATGCTTTGAAAAGAAAGATTATATATTCTATATAATTATAAAAAAGGAAGAAAGTACGTTCTACTCCCGTAATTTATATCGTATATCTTATTCAAGACGGAAATACAATTATTAGAGAAAAATAACGTTGAAAAATGAATACACCCGAAAAAGAAAAGGAATACAATGAGAAAAATAGAGCTATTATGCAATATCAAAAGAGATTTTAGTAATACAGAAGATTTCTCTAACACAGTCCCATTCCCTAGGAACATAATGATTAAAATTTCAATTAGACGTGCGTAATAGAAATATGCACTAATTAACACATATATAACAAACGATCTTTTAGTTTTTTTTGTAATATTTCTGTAAGTCTTTTATCTTTTATCTTCTCGTTTCTCATTAAAACCGTAAAAGTAAAGTTTGATCGTTAAAATTATAGATGCAATATTAAAAGTCATTTTCGTACGGGTGATATGTGTATAACGCTAATTTTTATTTCAATTATCTGAGCTTCGGTATTATCATTTCTTTTCTAATTTTATACGTATGTAGATCGTGTTTCGATTAATATGTTATTAATACATGAGAAGGTTCCTAAGAGAATAAATTCACCGTTGAAATACCTGAAGCACGGTAGCGAACGTCTTCATATGCGATCATTGCATTTTTTTTACATTTTTTACACTATTTTTGGAAATAAATTATAAATTTCGTGAATGGCGTTTGTAACATTGTCTATCTGGCCTTGGCTTTGTAATAAAATTTAATCAAATTTTAGTGTAACAGAAGAAATATTTTGTGTTATATTTTATAACGATTTCATAAACAAGTGTACGCTTTTCCCCTAAAGGGTCATTCAACAATTACGTCATGTCAAGAGGGNGGGGGGGGGGGGGAGGGGGGATCTATTTCCGCGATGTGTGATGGCAGGGAGAGGGGGAATAATGGACATGGAACGTCACATTAGGCCTTCGATACGCGATGTTTATTTTCGTGTTGAATCTAAAGAAATCTAATAATATGTTAGATAGCGAAGGAGGTAATTCCACATATGACGTAATATTGGAAGTCCAAATATTTTATGACAAAATACGACAATGAAGGGCGGAGGGGGGAATAAAAAATATTTCAATTTCGCGTGATGTAAATGTTGAATGGCCTCTAAAGTGATTATTAAATTGCTATAAGTTCGCACCGATTTCTCGTGTTAATTTAAATATCCCAAGATCTAAAACACTCACAGTTGCTGTCGGATACTGTGTACGTTGATCCGCAAAGTGCGCACGTAGACGTTCCACCCAATGAAAATCACAACGAATTCGAGGACAAAAGCAACAAACACCCGGAGAAAGATGAGAGAGAAAGAATAAAGTGGCCGAGCAAAAGCGATGAAGTTCCAATAAAATATGAAGTGATCGGTACAGTTCTGGACCGCGAGGTAATACTCTTGAACCTTTTTCTACCTTTCTTTTTTCCTTTTTTGATTTTAAATTTGATTAACAGCGCATTTTCAGCGTTTAGAGATTGACGAATTTGCCTTTATCAGACATCACGTATTTTTCTTGTATTCCATACTCGCTAAATATATCGATATACATATATACGTGGCGTGTCAGCAAAGTAAGAGAACTATTTATAATATTTCCTCAAAGACCGACAATATTACAAAACTGGGAGTAAAAAAAATATTAAGATTATGAGTACTACTCCCAAACGTTTTAGTCTTTACTCATGCTGTCAAGGTCATGACCCTGAGTAATTTTAAAAGATTTTTTAGTCGAAAGTTGTTATTTCTTAAAATGTCATTCCCAAAGAAAATTAGAGAAAATTGGATGAGGGACAGACTTAACTCTTCTATACATTGTCATATAACAATAATATAATAATATATTGTTTTAACGAATAATTGAACATACCATCTTTTTAAATTAGGTTTCATTATTTTTCTAACGCATCACATCTCTAATGGATTTGGCCGATGCGTATCATCACTATCTTTGCATTATGCATCTCTGTACATTTTACGTTAAATTTTATCTTATATTATTTCATGCAATGTGGGCGGATATCGGTAATAAAATAAACTGAAAATAATTGCAAGAAACAAAGGAGTTTGTACGGCGGCAAAATCGACGTCGTCAAGCCAACTTTTACGTATAACACCATATAATTTCCATTCCATAGTATTCGTGCCCAGACAATGTGACAGTGATTATGAGAAATTCGGACGACAAAAATCGCCTTTTATCCGAGTTGATGACCTGCGGTATCATTATTTACGACATTACCCAGGAGCCAAATCAAATCGAGGAAGCATCCTGGATCTTAAAAGGTTTAATACATAGTAAAAAATTTGGTGTTAAATTTAATACATTTCACATATCTCAAACGGTCCACACAAATTTTTTTAATTTAATAATAATATAGGTGAATATGTTGAAAAGTAACATAAACATATACAAAAATTAATATAAAATTAACGTTCATAATATATGAATTGACACTGAAGTATAAAATATGTTACTTTAACACTTACAAATGTTGTTTTAACACATGTTTATCAATTCAACGTAATCTAAACAGTACACGATGTCCTATGCATGTTCTGTGGACGTCTTTAGGACATCGAGACGTTCTCAGGATATCTTCAGGATGTTTGTACTGTTCCTTCCTAGGACATTTGTACTATTTGAGGAAATATTGAGATAGCATAAATACAATATATTAATTAATACACAGATATTAAAATTCTTAAACAAAAGTTTTAAGAAAGACCGATTTTAACACAAGCACAAAATGTTTTTTATTGTGTGCAAATAGAGAAAAAGCATTAAAACTGATATACGTGTGGCGAATCGACATATGTTTCTTAGTTGTAAATTCTTTGGACAGAACATGGATTTCGTCTACTATATATAATGTAAATGAAGTTGAAATTTGAAATTTCTGTTTGCAAGAGTACTCGGTTGTGACACATCGTTTAATTTTCGTTGTATTGAAGTTTTGAGCTATCTTTTGTGAAAATTAAAATAACTAGATAGCTTTAAATATCCAGTGAATACATATATATAATTGTACAGTTTTGTTACAATGTAACAATGTAACAAAACTGCCGTAACTATAAATATAAAACATGTAACGAAATATAACATGCAATATAACACACACACACACACACACACACATATATATATATATATATATATATGTATACACAGGGTATATCATTTAAATTGACGCAAAGAAATATTTCGGAGACAACGAGTTAAAAAAAACTAAAACACACGTTCCATGATTTTAAATGGTGATTGAAATGTTATTATTAGTTTTTTAATTTAGTTTGGTGTAGGCGTTTTCAAGGTCACCTCAAAGTCAACTTTGTTTCTTAAGCGAAAATTTATATTTTTTAATTATAGAATCTTATTCTACGTAAAAAAAACAACTTTTGTCTGAAAAATATTTTCGTACGATCTCTATTTTTTAAGATATTCAGGAAAATATCTACGAAATTATTAATTTTTCACTAATTTTTTACTCAATTCTATCCAACTTATAGAAAAATAGCAAAAGACGAAAATTGCTTATTTCCTTCTCATAAAGCTCTAAAAATTTTTGCATAATTTTTTATCAACTTTTTAGTACTGCATTTTTGTATGTGTGGGGTTTTGAAGCCATTAAATATTACGAAGTGACGAACCGTGAGATCCTTATCTCTGACATATACATACGTATGTACACATACGTATGTACACGCACGCACGCACGCACGCACGCACACACAACGTCAATTCGCATGTGGAGATCTTTTTATTTTATTTCTTAACCTGAATCTAAAAGGATAGATTATGTAGTATTCATATTTTAGTTACAATCGTCTCATAATTTAATTAAAAGTAAGTCGCCCTATGCGCCACGCGATCACGGAAGTTATTAAACAGCGAAGATTAACTTTAAAAGTTATACATGGTGAAACGATTATAATCTTAATGCTCTTATCAATATGAAGAACAGCGTCTTCGGTTTCCAGAGATCGTCCGTGCACTGGAATGCGCGGAGAAGGGGTCATCGAAAGTTCTCAAACAACAGGAACCAACACGTTACTTCATGTTGATTTCTACAATAATGACATGGGCTCTTACGAAACCGTTAGATCCTGCTGATCCAAATTTACCGTTCACCGAAGCCGATTATAGAAAACGGAAGCCACATCCGAATTTTAAGGAGCACATACGGTGCGAAAGAGAGGTCGTAACTGTGAAGAAGCGCGCTAATTTAAAGAGCAATCTGAAAACTCTGGTCATTTGTTGCGGCGTCACGTTCGGCGAAAAGGAAGGCATGCTTCACTATCTTTTCAAAATGGCATGGCAAACCGCGCTATTTTTACCGATATTTGGCAAAGGACATAACAGAGTACCGCTCTTACATGTCCGCGACTTGGCCGCGTAAGTAATAATAAAAATGTGCCAACACAAGAACATATTTTCATGCTCTTCTTTTCAACACCTTCTCTTACTCGTATTGTAAATAACGATATTATCGTTACTTATAATATCGAACGAAGCGAAATCAAGATAACTTGTTATGAAAAGATATAGACTTGTTTCCAATATCGATTTCTTTTATTACATCAGTTTTGATATTGAGTCTTAATATTTCTGATTACGCAGTAGATTCCAATTATCCGTAACGATAGAGGTTTTATTTACTAATTACATAAATAAACGTGCAGAAAAGAATGGCATTGCTTTTTCCTGAATTTTGTGTTTTCATATTTAATATAAACAATTATATTAATTATTATATATATTATTATATTAATTATTATTATAATAATTATATTAATTATTATATATATTAATATTCAATATTGAGATATGCATTCTTATACCAGTATTCAATATTACAAATTTATGTTGTATCTTAATATGTCTTCTTACATGTCATTGAGTATACCATAGATTTAACATATTGTGTTATGCGTGCATATATATTGTGAGAATAATTCGACGGTATTGATTATTTTATGGTATGCACCGTTTTAAAACGCTTCTCAATTCACCAAAAGATAATATCATATTAATGTCGATACGCGTGCCAACGTTGAGAGTATTAATATATATTGGAATCGCGTGCCGCAGCACACTGAACTTCTAATTGTTCGGGTTGACCAAATCCGCCATCGGCAATTTGATTTTCAGAATAGTATTAGCATCGCTGCAAAATTGGCCCTCGAGGAGGTACATCGTTGCAGTGGAGCGAGAATTAATCTCGCAGAATACGATTGTTAAGGTATCTCAATAATTAACTTCGCAATACACATGTCTCGAGAACATATCAATTAACATTAAATCTATTCCCTTCATACTATCTTCCGTTTCTTCTTATCGCTTGCACATTTTTTTCTTCATTTTACACGAAACTAAATGTTCATAGAGATAACGGTGCAAGATCAGCGGGAAGGTCGAGAAAAAATTTGCATTCGCCATAATGAAATGATCCATAAACTATAAAACCGTCGTCGGTTATTAGACTTTTTCACACTGTGTTGACTTTAGTTATTCGAGATGGAGGGTTGACGATAGTAACCCACTTTATATTCCGCTTTACCGGCACAAACCAGTTTTTGAAGCATCTTTCGTCCTACTTAGGTAAACTGGTTTATGCAAGTAATACGGTGAAAAGAATTGAGTATTTAGAGTCGGTTTTAACAAGCCTGTCGAAAGACCGGCTCCGTGTTTCTTACCTTATCAAATTATCAAAAGATTTTCTGCTCAAATAAGACCGCGGAAATTTTCGCAGTAGTATCACCGTTGCGATAACTGAAAATATGTCTTCATAGATGACGAATTATAAAAACGCCTCTAAAATAAAAAAAAGCAACTAGGGAAAATATTTACGACTATGGATTTTTATGTTTCTGGATAGGAAATCAGCCGAAGACTTGGCACCGGTAAGGTAAAAAGTGTAACGAAGCAAGAGGCTCTACTTTTGCCCGAAGTTTCTCAATGCATATACGACACGATGACTGTGGATTTAAATATCGACCCGGTATATATTATCGATCGAATAAACTGGCAATTCGACCTGCCGTTTCAAGGCGTCATAGACGAGGTCATAGAGGATTATAAATCAGCGCGAAACTTGTACCCAGTGAAAATAATCATTCTTGGTCCACCGGCGTCCGGGAAAACGCGAGTCGCTCGATATCTCGCGGATCATTACGGGATACCTTACATTTATGTGAAAACATTAATATCCGATACGATTCAGAGATTGGTAAGCGTGTGATTTATGAGCCAACGTTTGTGAATGATTACCACGCGCGATCCATTTGTAACTGTTGGCAAGTAAAATTTGTAATTGCAATTATAAGACCGACGACATCGGAGCTATGAGATCAGATGGGCAACGAGATGACCTCGAAAATACAGCAGAAGATGACAACGATAAAGAGGATCAAGAAAAGGCAGAAGAAGAAGTAGAGGAACAAGATGAAAAAGAGGTCATCGTGAGCACAGCGCAGTTGCAGGAACAGCTTGATGAGATCTGGACCAACCTGGCAGCGAATAATGACCGTCTCGACGACGTCGTCTTGAACAAGTTATCACTTTATTTGTACATAGAGAAAAATATTTCTTTGAATTTAATATATATATTTGACTTGGGTTTGTTTGAAATAAACAATATAATTAAATATCAAATGTCATTTTGTTTGAATGAAAATGTTGTTATTTCACTAAAATAAACCATGTTGCTTGATAGAAAAACAATATTATTTAAAGGAAATAATATATTTCATTTTTAATAAAAAAATTTATTGTATTATATATTAAATATTGTTCCACCGAAACAAAGAATATCTTTAATACTTTTTTCTACTACAGTGTTATTTCTTTCAAATAATGAATTATTTATGACAATCATTATAATGTTTAGATAAAAATACAAGAGAACGTTATTTAACGTAAAAGTATTTATTGCTTGAGATATTAAACAATCCTAGTTGTTAAATTAAATATTCATTTATTTATTCTCTTTCAGAAAACAAATTTGTTTCAATTAAAGAAATTTTATGAAAACAAAAGAAATATTTTTCTCTGTATATGCTAACGTGCATCGCGAACTTGAACATACCATTCGAGTAAATGAATGTAAAGAAGCACGTGTCTTGCTATTTTATTACACTTTGGCTTGTAACCAAAACGCGACATTCTGCGATACAATATTTACATCAAAAGTAGTTACTATGCCGTATTTTAGGGAGTGACAAAGTACAAATTCGAAAATACTGTAATATTCGATGGAACGTGATATACAAAAATTGCTACTAAAAGAGTAGTACTACTCTGTCCGGCGAATAATATTAAAATATTAATTAATACGAAGGTTGTTCCTGAAGCGGCTAAAATCAAGAGACTGTTTGAATCAAGGATACGTGATAGATGGATACCCCAAAACCCTCGAACAAGCTAGAATGCTATTTCTGATTGGCGAGGAAGATTTGAAGGAGGAGAGGCAGGTGGAAGATTTCGAGGATGAGTTAGAAAACGAGAACACGGAAGTGGAAAACGTCAATATACCGATCCTGCCGGAAATAGTCGTAGTTTTGGAAGCGAGCGATGAATTCCTGAAAGAACGTATTATGAACTGTCCGGAGAGTGAGATACAAGGCACACATTACACGGAACAGCACATGCTACGACGCATGAAAGAGTATAGGTATTAATAACGTGCGCATAACAAAAAGAATATCGTGGCTCAGGGCAAACGTTATTCTTTATTCATACCATAATATCTTTGGCAAATCAATATTGATGGCTCGCACGTTCAAATAGGATTGGAAAACGGCGGCGATAAAAATCAATTATATAAGCAACAATTTGTAATATAGAACAAAGTGAAACGTATCGCGACGGTTTAACACGAATTGACGACTGGAATATACAGGTTGTTTCTTAACATGTGATACCCACTTCAGCACCGGACTAGAGACACAAAAACAATAAAAAAATTTTATACAAACATATATCCTATTTAACTTTGTTTCAGAGTTATAGTAATTTTTGTTTCCAGTAATCTAAAAATTCTAAAATTAATTTAGAAATAATTTGACATCGGCGCAATTGCTGCGAATGATTTATTTCTATAGAACTCGAACTAGAAGAAGCTGAAACTATTATCATATAGATGTGCAGAAAATCGACAGCATGACACATTTTCAACGAATGTCGTCCTGGCACCAAAAGTTAAAATGAATTTAAAAATTATAAGACGGAACATTGGTTATATATGACCCAATTTTATATGACGACAACTGCTAGCTTGCATACACGCCGAAGATGATCATTTCGAGCATCTCCTATAAAGATAAGCAACCGTAAATTATTGGAGACAAAAATGGCTATAACTCTGAAACAAGGCCAAATAGGATATGTGTTTATATAAACTTTTTTTTATTGTTTTTGTGTTTCCAGTCTGCTTCTGAAGTGGTTCCCACATGTTAGGAAACACCCTGTATAATAATTGGGAATCATACGATAATTGAATTATTTCATGTCAAGACACATCTTAAACTTAATTTACTTTTGTGATTTTTACACAATCGCAGGATTTCGCGCTGTGTGTTTTTTGTATGGCATTATACAAGATGAGTCAGTTAAAGTGTTACAAATTTATATGTCAAAAACGAAGCTTTTTAGAGAAAAATATTTCATGTAAAAGTTTTGTGACTTCGAGAAGATATAAGATGGTATCAATGGTTTATCCTTGGGTAGACCTTTGAAGATCTTTCAGAAGCTTTTTAATTTCTTAAATAGAAATCCCCAGTTTTCATTGCATATTCTTATTGCATATTCTTACCTCGAAAGTTTTTCAAAACATTATGATGAAATATTTTTTCATTAAGTATTTTTTAGGTTATAAAGCTTAAAAGTTAAATTATCGCCAGCATTAACATTTTTCAAGGTGTAGCACGTGAAAGTTGCCCGAACAAATTTACATCTCTTTTGTTTTTTATGTGTGTATGAACAAAAGATTAAAAAAAAATATTTATTCAAGATGTTTAAAATGGTGATCCACTACTGCAATAAATTTCAAAGTTCTTTTACGAAAACACTCTCGGGTTAATATTTCTGATGTTACTTCAGTACACTCTCAATGAATTCTGTCTTTCATGTAAAGTCACAAAACTTTTGTACGAAATATTATTCTCTAAAATGCTTTGTTTCCGAGATATAAATTTGTAACATTTTAATTGATTCACCCTGTATATACATATGTGCGTGTGTGTCAATGTATTCAATCATATTTTATATTTTAGGGAGAGAAATACGGACGATAACACACCGCTGCAATTATTCGATGAAATGGAAATTCACCCACTTCTAATTTCTGTGGAGACTGATGTTTGTCCAGCTATGTTTCCCACAATCTGTCAGATTCTAGAAAAACTCGGAAAACCGAGAAATTATGGTCAGCGATAATTCATATATTCTCACGGTAGCCCCGATTTTCTCTGCATTTCGCGATACCCACATCAATACGGTCTGTTTCCGATATCGTCAGCAGTACAACAGAACTTGGATAATCGTAGAGCTTATATAGAGAATTTACTCTATTACTTAATTATTACTTATTATTAATTTATTACTTTCAAACATTTAGAACGTTGTATTATATAATAATTGTATCCATTCAAAAACACCTCACTGTTCGGAATTAAACTGAATTAAATTTAATTCGCATAACTTGAACGTTTAACTTCCGTAATTCGACGAAGTATTTATTTTTTACCAGGGCCAACAGTAGAAGAACTAGAAGAAAGACGAAAACATATCGAAGCAGAAGCGCGAGCTGCCGAAGTCGCGGAAAAATTGCAACAGGAACGTGAGATGTTAGAACGTAAAAGGCAACATGAGAAGAAAATGAAAGAATGGGTTTGTAGATTCTTTAATAACTCGAAGCCAAATTAATTTTGGCATGCATATATTTTAATTTATCTATTAGCTAAATCGGAAAGTCCCGTCTATTTTTTTCCAAAAAGTAAGATTTTATTTAAGAAACAAAATGAAAAAGTACATCAATCAAAATAACGTCCATCGATAGCAATAACTTTTCCTCATTTTTCGGGCAGCAAGCAAATTCGGCGGCGAAAGAATGACTTATCTTTGGAGGCTATCCCAGTCAGAGAGCCATTTTTCGAACGTCTTCATAAGAATTGAAGCGTTCCTCAACAAGTGTGTGTGCCATCGACCGAAACAAGTGGTAGTTGGAAAGGGCACAGTCTGGTGAATAAGCCGTATGAGGTAGCACTTCCTAACAAAGTGTTTCTAACGTTTCCTTGACAAGTTTTGTGACGTGAGGCTGAGCGTTGTCATGAAGGAAAATCGCTTTATGCTGTCTCGTTTCATATTCTGGTCGTTTTTTGTGCAATGTTCGGCTCAAACGGATAATTTGTTCTCGGTAGAGATGTCCTGTGACTGTTTGATCAGATTTCAACAGCTCAGGGTACACTACACCCTTCCGATCCCATCAAATACAAAACATTGCCTTCTTTCCGTGGATATTCTGCTTTGGCATCGATGTTGAGGATTAGCCGGGGCGGCAATTGGTTTTTCGACGTTTGGGGTTGTCAAAATATATCCATTTTTCATCCCCAGTGATGATACGGTGCAAAAATCCCTTTCTTTATTGCCTAGCAAGCAGAATTTCGCAGATGGTTTTTCGCCTTTTAACGTCTCTTGGCTTCAGTTCATATGAGACCCATTTTCCTTCCTTATAGACCTTGTTTGCGTTTGA
Source organism: Dinoponera quadriceps (assembly GCF_001313825.1). Lineage (NCBI taxonomy): Eukaryota > Metazoa > Arthropoda > Insecta > Hymenoptera > Formicidae > Dinoponera > Dinoponera quadriceps. The sequence goes on along the minus strand of NW_014554511.1, from coordinate 2,216,858 downwards.
CATGGGGCTTCGTCCATCAATGCCTACAATTCTTCCAATGTTTTTGTCCAGAATGCTCTTTGTTCTCCATATCAAAATTACCACCTTTAATGCGTCGAAACTATTCTCTGCATGTTTTATCGGAAGGAGCACTAATACTATAAATTTCTACAAGCATTCAATGAGCTTCAGCTGTAGTTTTCTTCCATTTGAAGGGAAAGATTAACACTTCGCGCAAATAACGCTTATATGGCTCAAATTTCGACATTTTCGATGCAGTAAGAAATAATATTATTGATGCGAATGTATACCTTTATATACTGAATTTTATTGACAGATGGTAAATCTAAAAAGTTAAGCTTGGTTTAGATATTAGAGTTACCGACAGTTCTGGCTATAGCTACTCGCCGCTAGATGGATGGAACTTTCAGATTTACCTAATAATATTTTAATTTACCTATATACGTTTATTATATACAAAGAGAACGTTATATATATTTTCTATACAGGAAGAGAACGAAGTCTTCGGATTTAATAAATTTTATTTAATTGAAACAAATAGAATGTCCAAAAAATTTTTCTATGTCATCTTTACTGATAACCGTTGAAAACAATGCAGTGAGTAGCCAATATATAACGGATATTGTTAGAACGTACATTATAGCTAACCAGTGATGCTATGATAGCTCTCAAATTGTTAATCAAACATTATATTGATTAACCCAAAAAATAGAATAGATTGAAACACGAAACATATAAAGCAATACATTTTTCCAACCAAACAACATGTAATACATCAAATCAAAGTTTAAAATGTAAAATCAAATAATATATATTATAACATTTTATATATAACATATATTATATATATATAATATATATATATATATAAAAGTTAAGAGCAGAAGATGGAAATAGTGAAGATTGTATATATATATATATACACAGTTATTCTTTCAATCGCAAATCGCTCTATTATTCTTATAAATATCGTACTTTTGATACGCGCGAAATTCATGCCTACATATCGGTGAATATCGGATAGCCCACCGATATTTCATATTTTCGCCGACCGCTCGTAATACTATAATATCCCCAGCATGAATGCATGGTGCATGAATCTTTTACGTCACGAAATTATTCTCCATAAATTAGGAACTCGTAAGCGGATCCGAAGATTAAATATGCCTGACAAGCTGAAAAGGCGGTTTGTAATATGAATCTGTTTTTTGCGTACGTCTACAGAAGTTATGCGACTGACTGGCATTAATCATATTTGAAGTTCGCGGAATAATCGCAGGCAAAATTCGTGCCCACGATGTATTCATTGACGGCCACATTAAGCTACTAGCAAATGCAAATATAATTTGATCGTACTCAGCCACGCATACGATCAATCTTTCGTATATACGTAAAATATATACATTAAATTATATATATTAAAAATTATATATTAATTATATAATTATATATTATAAGATAATATAATAGAAAATAATTTTATATATAAAATAATATACGAAATATATATATCAAATTACAACTAAAGACCCTTATGAAATCTTGTATTTCCAGACGAGGCTGGCGGAAAAGTTGGAGCAAGAGGAGTCAGAGAGGCTTTGCATCTTGGCGGAGCCGCTGCGACATTATCTCGCGACGTACGTTCTCCCGACATTGACAGAAGCTTTGATCGAAGTTGCAAAACTGCGTCCGGAAGACCCGATAGATTTTCTTGTTAGTATCATCTTGTTTATTCTTGTTTTCTGTCCGTCGTATCTATATTCGTATTCAAGAGATAATGTCTGTCTCGCTGACATCACTAATTACAATCTCATCATAATCAATAATAAACATTAATACGTTAGTGATTCTACTGTCGGATTTAAGAGAGCAACTTCCTTCAGGAATAAATGCGTTATGCTTAGTTTTATGTATCTATTTTATTTGAGTATATCTCTTTATTATTCTTAATTTGATTAAATTCACAGTTTATTTGACGCCTCTGATTACAACGTATGCAATGTTTAACAATTATTCTCACAATATGTTTCCCTTCTCCTTGCCTCTCTCTCTTCTTCGCTTCTGCCAAAATGCCAGGACGAAATTAATGCAATGCGAACTAATTAATATAAGGCAAACTAGAAGAAACAATAAAGTTTTTGCCAGACAGACATATCGATTGACGCTGTGTTATCATATAAACTGAGAAAAAGCCGTTTATTCCATAATATGCTGTATCAAGTTTTACAACCGATAATTCGCGCGGCGTTGCTGTGATCAATGCGTATCTGAAGTAGCGTGCAAAGTAATAGTTATTGTTCTATTTCCTATGTGAAATATATATATACAGGATGTCTAATTTAATTTAGGCATCCAAATATTTTGAAAACAGCGCGTCAATGGAAAAAGAGTTTTAGGGAAAAGTTATATGATTTGGAGAGAGACATTAGAAGGCGACGCTGGTTTGACCTTTGATAGTCTTCTGAAGGTCACATGAAGGTCACTTTCAATTTCTTAAACGAAAACTCCTACTTTTTATTACATACTTTTATAGTTTACCTCAAGAGCTTTCAGAAACACTATAATACAATATTTTTGCATTAAGTACTTTTCGAGTTATAAGTATCGATACAAAATGTAAATATTTTAACATTGAAATATCGATATTTAAAATATTGATACTGTATCGCTCATCTCTAGCCATAATTAGTTTCTTCTCAACTTACGGGAAACTTCTACCGATTCGCTCCTTTTTCGACCGGTTACGTTAGATTTTTGACTGTCAGTTCAGCGGTTCGTTGAAAAAGAAACATTTCGCGCGCGTGTGTGCGCGAATGTGAAAACAACTTTCACACTTCGAATGTCGTTCTTGTGGAAATCGATAGGTTGTTGCTCACGATTAGACGCCGTTCCAATCCGGAGCATCGAACTGCGGAAGGAATAGGAGCATGACCGTTCTCTTGGCTCTCTGTCGACCATATCGAGACCTTCTATCTATAATTTCGTGATTTCGAGCTTCGCTGGTTCCGATCGGCCGCTATTACGGAGAAACGCAAAGGGCAAAGGCAATTTTTTTCACTATCGGCTTCAGTAATCGTCTTAATTCGTTCTCTGTTATTCACGATAGATCTATTCAAAAATCGCTAATGCATTTCTACCGCTCGGTAACAAATGCCCAACTATTTGCACGTTTGAAGATTTTTTAAAATAGTGTCTCGAAGTATCAAAGTTTAAAAAATTTATATAATGAATGCAACAATAATCTCATTTTGTAATATTCTCAGTTATTAATAATTTTAGTTGTCCTCTGACGTCGCATCATTAAATAATTTGACAACATAAGCATAAACCCGCGTAATTCGCTTTGTAGCCTATTTGCAACAAGTTATAATGGAATTTTCGACTTATATTTCTATTTTCCGATTCCCTTTAATTTTATATTCATCTATGTACTATTCCAAAAATCCACACACGCGGCTTTATAATAATAATATATCACGATGAGTGTATACTCGAATGTGTATTCGTGAGAATTTTTCACGAACGCACCTGCTAGCTTCCAACTCGATCAAATTTCTTTCCTTTTATATGTGTTTTCTTCTCAATTGGTATTAATTCTCGTTTTGTAAACAATTTTTTTCTTAAATATGAATATTGGAGGTATTACAAGGAGAAAATGAAGTAATGAGGGAAACACAAAGAAAGGCAAGGAAATGATAAAAAGAGAGAATGCCGAGAAAGTAGAAAGGGGACAAAAGAAGATAAAGAGAGAAAAGATAAAGCCGATAAAGTAAATTTGAGTTACCCTCGACGTTTCCCAAAGGGCTCGGCAAAATTGGTATTTCGTGCTTCTGCACAATATATCTGCCTTTCAACGTTCATTATTTAAAAGACAATCAATTCGGACACAATGCATTCTTGGTATACGTCACATCGCGAGTTGAGAGACAATAAGAGTGCAAATACGTTAACACACGCACCCTCGAAGTTGCCGCTTTCCAAAGGAGATATTTACGACTGCACTTCGATTACCAACCACATCCCCTCAATACTGCGGCGAATTCAATGAAGGGAATCGAGCCGCTTCCTACACATTCAATGAGTGAAACTTCAAAAGTCAAACGGTCTTCGCTCTCTCAGATATCGTTGTCCATAAATAAATTACCGATACAAGCGGATGGAGCTTATCATACAAAAACTGCACAATTTTCAAGGGTTCTCTCGGCAAGCACTTTTTGCTTCGAAAACCAACAGGACGATGAACCGGCCGGGGAGAGAAATGTCGACCGTCTGCCTGAAAGTTCGTCGCGTCAGTTCGATCGATCCTTTATAGCGATGATGTACATTAGTCCTCGCCAAGTTTCGTGTCTGTCTCGTCTGGTGGCGAATTTTTGGACGATATCAATATCCAATGTTTGCCTTAGATGATTCATCTAGATGAAGATGAGGTGAAATTCCGAAAAATTCATTTTAGATGAGATGATTTTACTTTTAATTTACCCACATAAAAGATAAGTAATGCTACTTATCTAGATAATTTTTTTTTTATAATATTGTTTTCATGAGAGACTTTATAAAAATTTATAATAGAAATTTTATAATAAATTTATAATTAAAAAAACGCAAATCATAAATTTTCACGGTCAAGTAATTCGTCAACGTAATCGCTCTAAATTTAAGGATCTAACAAAAAAGACCAATAATCATTGACTACTCACTAATTGCTATATTTTCTGAATGCAATCATTATTTCAATTTTCTTCTATAAAGTCCATATCAAACTACCGATTGTGAAGGCCGATCTGACTGGCGGTTGCGATTGTCGACTTTTAAAGGGCTTATTATAATGAAGCATCATGTAACTAATCTATTGGAATTAGTCCATTAAGAATTTGCAGCCATAATCGACAGTCGGCTTTCACAGATGACAATTTGATACGGCCTTAAAATGGATGGATCAAGTGAAACAAATTGTCTCACTTTGACTTATTACACTAGTTCAACAATGCAGCTAAAAAGTACAGACCAAAAGAGACAAAATCGAAATTTGTTGGTTCGTTGAAATAAAATCTCCAATCCTTTATCTGTTACGGGCTAAACGCATAGGTCCATATTATTTCATTTATTTGATTGAAAAATGAGTTCAGAATATGAACCGTAACATCATTTCAAATCATTTTTAGATGAGATAACGTGTTTTTTTTATCTAAGATGAAGTTGAATATATTTTGAATTTTTTCCATCTATATAAAGATAAAGATGATCTATTTATTCATCCAGATGATGATTCAGATAATTTTATCTAGATATCAGTAAACACTGTCAATATCTTCGTCGGTAAATACGTTCTATATTCAATTAATCTATTCTTGGTGCTTGAATATCTTCGTTCGTTAGATTCGGATTATCGAGAACTCGATTTGCAAAGATTCATCTCTGAGAAGCGCTATATTATGTGATTACAAAAACATATACATATCGAAATTTCACGTAGATTTAAAAAGTATTGCTTCTCAAACGTAATATTAGCACCCGCATGGCCATATCTCAATGTTGAAATTTTCTAAATCCGTCTACTTTCTATTATTAGCCACGTGCGCTACGATAAAAGCGACACCGACATACCTTTCACACAGAGATAATGTCGTTCATTTCTACGTGGACTGCGTGCAAACAAATCGAGGTTCCAATGTTGTTAGGGAAATATCGAGACACGAACAAGCTCGAGATTGCGAGCGAAATAGGACACGAGATAACGCAACAATAAGCTAGTATCTTTAAATGCTTTTGCATAAGAGAGTGGGTCGCTTATATGCAATCCAATTTATAAAGGAGAATTAATAACGACGTGGAACAAGCGATATAACGCGATATTATGATCTGGATAAAATTACTAACGTGACATAACATTTATATAACTGAGATAAATACAAATAAGTGGCGTAAAGAACATTTCGCGGAACGGTTTACACTATTGCGAATATATCTCGAAGGTGTATACGTGCATAAGAATTGTAAAAAAAAAAGAATGAGTAAATACATAAAATAATTTGTCCCGCGTTTCCGATGAAACTTTAAAGTGTATACGCACACAAAGACATACGAGAATGTTTTAATAAATTAAAAAAAAAAAATGAAAATACAATTTTTTGGAGCAAAATAAGTTTTAATTTTCAATATAATCTCTATTAGGTTCAATATATTTGGTGAAATGATGCTCAAATTTTTCTATGCTTTCCATATGATACGACTTATCTTTTTCCTCAAAATAACCGTTTTCAGCATAAATTACTTCAGTATTCGAGACAAATCTCTTTCCACCCAACTATTTTTCAAGTCTGAAAATAGGAAAAAGTCACATGGAGCTAAATTTGGAGAATACGGTGAATAGTTGACTAATTCGGAGCATAATTCATGCAATTTATCGAATTGATTATTGAAATTGCAAATGTATAAGCTGGTGTATTATTTTAATGAAAGGACACTTTTTTCCTTGCCATATAGGGACGTTTATTCATGATATACTCATTAAATTGATCCAATAATTGATCCATTCCAAAAAACAATTGTCATGACCTTTCCAGCTGATAGAACAGTTTTTATCTTCTTGGGCGCACATTCATCAAGAGAAGTCCATTATTTTGACTATTCTTTTGTCTCTGATATATAATGATGGATTCATGTTTCATCGACGGTTACAAAAGAACGAAAAAAATCCTTTCGATAACGCTTAAACCTTCCCAAACAACGCTTTAAAATGGTTACTCGATTTCGTTTTTGATCAGTTGTGAGCCAACCCGCGGTACCCACCAAAGCACGTAGCTTTTTCATACCTAAATTTGTGTGTAACATGTTTCAAACTTGTTCGATTCCTACAATTTCAACAATCTCATGCACTTTCATTCTGTGATCCTGCGAACACGATATCATGAATGTTTTTAATCATTTTTGGGATTGTTACCGTTTTTGGATGACCCAAACGTTGCTCATTACTTGTGCTTGTGCCACGTTTGAATTCAGCTATGAATATATATATATATATATATATTCCAATTATGTACTGCTGCATTTGAAGATACGAACTCACCCAAAATATTATTAATGTCTTCGATGATTTCTGCAGGCTTTAAGTCTTTTAAGAACAAATATTTAATGACTGCTTGCAAGACGATTTTATCAATTTTTAAAAGAAAGTAACAGTAGTTCACTAATTCAGTAGATAGCTGTCACACAAAACCAATTGGCGAATCTCAAGCTTTGTACGTAGAAGTTTGAAGAATGATATATTGTAGATGTCAACTATCATGTCAGTTTGATATTAGTGTGGCTCCATCTAATATAGTTTCTAAGGACATATCAAACGTCCCTCAAGAAAATTAAAAAAATTAAAAGAAACCAGAGAATTTTCGTATTACGTTGCGGGATCTCGGTTTACTCGTTCATGTAACTAAGCTTACCTTGAAACTTGAGTTTGAACTCCCTTCAATCATAATAAAGCAATCGATACACCCATTAAAAAGTTATTTCGTAACATCGAAGCATCGAAGGAAATTGAACGCGTTATAGAAAGTACTTGGATACCGTCCAAGAAAATGTACTCGACTAACGCACGTTAAACAAAAAATAACAGGAAAGAAAATTAATTCTATATAATGCACATTAAAAGATTTGTCCCATTAACAAATATTATTATTATTATTATTATTATTATTACTATTATTATTATTATTAAAGTAACGTACTAAATATTAGTATTATTATTGATGTAACATAATTTGCAAGTAACATTTTCATTATCCCAGCAATATTCGATATTATCTTTTGCGTTATCGCTCATATCGCTGCTAAACTGTACCGGTTTAAAGTTGCACTGATTATACACACCATTGTAGCGCAACCGTAGATACACACCTATAAAATACTGAAGTGACACTCACCACAATTGACCACTGTTGCTAATTTATTAACAACGATAAACCTCATATCACCGCCATGCATGTGTACAATGGTTCACCTGTGGCCGCGCGCATATGAAAGAAGGAACGTCATTAAATTCCCATCATTAATAATTGCCAATTATGAAATGTCAAAGATAACGGAGAACGCCAAAACTGATGTATGATACTTGATGCTTACATATGATGTAAAATTATTCATCGCATATATGTATAATCAGTATTTGCCTGCGCAAATTAAAGTCAAGTTGCTTAAGCTGTTTACAAGAACTCTGTCTCAAACTGTCTCTCAATATGTCACCGTGAAAAGATGGGCAACTGAATTTAATCCGATTTTTTCTATTTTTATAAAAACACTGACATCGACTGACACGAACGACTGTCAAACAATTGAGCGTCCAAAATGGCTAAAATTTCACAGGTACCTTTCAAAGCATGTACGATTATAGTACCAGAATGATTTTGACAAATAACGTCATCTTTATATTGAGGCTCAAAACTTTTCAAACTATCCTCGTTATATTTTGTCTCGCTTTAATTTATTGCACCAGTGCAGCTAAAAAGAACAGACTAAAGGAGACAAAACCGAAATTCGTTTATTCGTTGAAATCTAATCTTCAATCCTTAGTCTGATACGGGCTTAACGCATAAGTTTGTATTATTTCGTTCATTTTGTCGAAAAATGAATCCAGAATATGGACCATAACCTCATTTCAGATCATTTTTAGATGAAATGACATGTTTTTTATCTAAGATGAAAATGAATATATTTTGTATTTCTTCCATCTGGATAAATATGATGTATTTATTCATCTGGTTGATTATTTAGATAATTTTATCTAAATACCGCCAAATACTGCACATAATATAGCGCGCGATTGTACTCCTCGAAATCGCGTACCTTCGCGTTTTGCAAATGTCGATCGAAGTTCGTCATTTCCGCTACGGCCGATCGATCCTGCATTAAGTAGTATTTACAGCAGCGTTAGCGGAGTTTATAATAGCTGCATTATTGTGCCAATCATGGCCGCAGTCGTGCGGGCTAATACAAGTAAAACAACGGCGGTAGGCTTCTACGCGATATCCGCAGAATTGAAATGGTGTGAAAGTAAAGGCGGAGCGCGTAGGTTTTGCGACGCAAAAGCACTCCGTCACAAAAATCAGTGAGAAGTAGGACGTACAATATTGAAAGTGAAAATGGATCGTAATATTGAGCATAATAATGCGTGACATATTTCGAAATCATTTACAAGGTCGATTCTGCGTCATATCATTGTCCTATATATTTCATATAAAGATAAGAAATGTGCGAGTTGTTGAAAGTACAGTAGGTAGGAAAAATGTTCCGCACGTAGATTTCGGTTGAATGAAAAATCCAAATAAACCGTTTCTTTCGCAACAACGCAAAATTAACGCAATTCAGTCATAATTGTACTCGAAATATTCTACGATTTAATCGGTCGTTTCGCGCACTCATCGTACTTTACATTTTAGTGTTAATCGCGCCAATGTTCGCGAAGAATTCCAAAGGGTTGAAATATTGTGTTTTCTTTTGTTACGCGAGAGGTTTTAGCGGCGCGCGTAAGATTTATACCGGACATTATCAAGCAAGACGTATTCTCTCATTTCAGGCTGAATATTTATTCAAGAAGAATCCCGAGGGAAAAATGTTCGAGCCGGATTATACGGAAACAATGAGCATGCTTCTGGATACTATTAACCGGCAGCGAAACGACGTCCTTCCGCAGGAAGGATTGAATCCCGACGTGGCACGATTCACGAAAAGCCAGGACGAATTATCCACCGCAGGGAGGATGGAAAACAACGAGGATGAGTATAAAGAAATAAGTGTCGATTCCCGAACAAGTTTTGGAATATAACTATATTGACGGTTTCGAGAAAGAGAAATTGCATTTCATCGATCGGATAACCAAAACCTTCAGGAACAAAGCTTATAGGTACGTCAAATTTTTTGTTAAATATCGTTGTGTCTCAGATACAACGCAAGCAGAGAGAGAGAGAGAGATAGAGAGAAACAAAAATGTTTCAAACAACCTTGTAATGCCTCATCAAATTAAATATTAACAATCCACCAAAAATTTATTTTATTATTTATTTCACTAAATTATATAATAATATAGAATAATATAGAAAAATATTATATAATTATATAGAATATATAAAATCTCAATTAGAGTTTAATCTTCATGTATTCTTCATGACTGTAATTTCTAAAATAAAGAAGAAACTCGTTATAAATCTTCTTTGATATTCGATATCACCTTTATACGCAATAGCTTTGTTAACTTAACTGGAGTGACGTTTTTTATGCGATCACTATTTTTTAACCCAATAATTCCGATGTTCATCCGGACGTGACATCGTCTTTAGACACGTGTAATGCGGACTAAATATAAGTTGGCGTACTTAAATGTATCAAGTATCACTACGTATATTTTTATTATTAATTATAAATCGCGTAATCAGGTGTTCAAGAGACAATATAAACATCACAATTTCTCGTTGGTCTCGCGACTGAAGCGATAAATCGTTTCATTCTATCTTCAATCTCACGTCATATTTTGGATTTGAGCGTTCAGCTTATTCTAATGTGCAACAAGCGTTTCAAGCTGAACGTTCGAAACAACGTATCCACGATGGATGGATGTATCTCCTGGATACAAAATAAGATTTTTATAGTCACATGAAACATACGCCCTATTTGTAATTATATATTTTGAGAAATATGTTTACCAAACACGCACAGCTTGATAAACTTGCCTTTCCGATATATTCCCGATATACTGCCGTAAAATCATTTCTGTTACAAAACAAATACGAGAGGAAAACGTATTTAATTAAATTTTTTAATTTAATTTAGACGATAATCATCATAATCATCTTTGATTAAGATGAAATCGTCACTGGCAAACATTTACATATCGTACACATGCGATTTCTCGAAGAAGTTCTAATCCTTGACTGGATAGACAGTAACTACGAAAAACTGCACGATTTTAAATTATTTTGAAAGTTGCTACGAATATCAAAAAGGTAATATAGGACGTTAACTTGATCGTTTTATAGAAATTAGCATAAATATGTAAGGTTTCAATGATAATTTTTTAAAGATAGACCTTCTGACGCGGAAAAGAAATGATTACCACCTTTTTTATAAAATCATATGTTTATCGTGTTTCTTTTCAGAGGCCACAGGCATCTCAACTAAGCGGGTTCACTTTATTTTGCATAATGAATTGCACGCAAGAAACGTCATATGAATATATATATGTCCTACATACTTGCATTTTCGAATGTTATGAATGATTAAAGAAAATGTTCGAAATGCCCGCTTCGTGCGTCAATACATATTACTGTACGCCTTAGCACGTTTCAACTTTATCTGATGTTTGCAAATATCAGATATGAATCCATCGATATGAATCAGACATTTCAATCCGCTAGATTTTTATTTTTGGGGCCATTTAAAATCTATTGTGTATTGTGTATTCAACGCAAGTGAACAATGTCGTATGATCTGCAAGAGAGAATACAAAATTGATTTGATACTATTCGAAGAATACCTGGTATTTTCGAACGAGTGCGTAACTCAATGTGCTCAACACGCTAAGGTGTGCAGTAGCGCGTGTTGACGCACGAGGTGGGCTTTTCGAACATTTTCTTCAATCATCCATAACTCGAAAACTATGTAGGACATATATTCATATGACGTTTCTTACTTATTTTAGTGTGTACATTTATCCCTTGAAATATTGGCGTGCATTTATGAATCACCCTATATACGGGATGATGAATTTTCCACTGTTTATGGAAATATTCATCACCGTTTATGAGTTCGCGCGATCCTATCAATTCTACTTACATTTGCCCGTGGGAGCGCGCGATTAAACGATAGCAGCTTCTTCCGAGGAAAATCGCCAGCTTTCTATCGAGCCACTATGTACTCACGAGGCCAAGGACGAGGATTCCTCATCATTGATACGTAGCTTGCTCAATACTCTTTCGGAGTGCTTTCTCCGCGTTGCTTTAGTACGATCAATCAAATGTTTCCGCGACGAAGTACGCTTCACCTTGTTATATTAATACAGAAATTCCGTACAAGGACAAGGATTAATGCAACGTAAAGCTAATCCGCTTTATCGTTATAATTGCTACCTGCTCGGAGTACATGGAAACGCTCTTTGTAGCGGTGGCGGGCGATTTCCTGAATTATTCGAACACAAAATATATAGACAGTGGCTTGAAAAAAATTAATAAATTATGTTTCTGAAAATAGAAAGAGCCTGAGTATCTACGTGGGGATCTGTGAGGTTAATTATCCGGTGAATGTCTTGCACAGTTTAATTCACGCGGCCTAATCGATTTGCAATATCTACATTGAAAAAAATAATTTGTAAAATAAAAGAAATATATTTTGTTAAATATATTCGTTTAATCTAGATAAATATTTGTTAGATTTAAGAAAAATACTCATAAATGTAAATTTTTACATTTAAAATGATCCATTCTTTTCTTCTAAAGAAATTTGTTTTTGTACATGGATATGTCATATGTGAACAACACGAAATGTTTATCAATCAAAATGTTAGTGATGCAGTAGGTAAGGTGAACGATTCAACAGCCAGAGATCTTAAGGTTCGAATCTCAACTGTACTAAGTACATTTATATAGTAAATATATATAATAGAAGTCAAATAAACATTTTTTCAATCTAAAAAAATTGTTTTCTGGAACTAAGAAACACTTCTTTTAATCGATAAAATATATTAATTTCAATCAAATAATTATTTAATTAGGAGCATTGAAATAAATCATTTTTTTTAATCAAATAAAGTTTATTTAGTTTTTAAAGCTCCTCACTTCTCCTTTGGTTTTAAAGATACTTCGACTGTCCTTTAATGATGTCAGCAACAAGGAAAATCATACTAATTTATGTGACGGTATATGTGGAAGTAAAAAAATATACGCACAAAACACTTGTGACTGATTCAGTACACTTATAAAAATGTCCGGACGCTTTCCTTTAATCTGAAGAATTAATAAATAGCCGTAACTCTTATAATAAATTAGTGCAACGTGCAACTTACGTTTTTAACCTGTCTCTTCTCATAATTTCTATTACGTTAATTTTATTTATTAATTATTCAGGTTAAAGAAAAGCGTCTGGATATCTTTATAAGTGTGCGGAATCAATCATGTTAGTGTTATTTTGCGTATATATTCTTTGATTTCTAAATAAACCGTCACATAAATCGGTATGATTTCCCTCACTTCTGACGTTATCAATGAAGGACACCCAAAGTGAATATCTAGAAATAATAAATATTTCTTTCAATGTATCAACCTCTCTACCAACTGGAATTGGGTCGGTGTAGTAACCCGGTTTTAATCGATACAATGTGACATCGGTATTGAAAATAGATCTGGATCGGAGACGTTTCCTCTGGTTGAACGATCGACAGGCGGTGTTATGTTCGCGTCGGCTGCCAATTTCCGCCGGCTGTGTTACGGAATCGCGACGTAGTGGGGCGAAGTCGCCATGTTCTTTATAAAACTTCATCGGAACCCTTATCGATTCTTATAAATATAAATAGTGTTGAGGCTCGGCTTTCGTATTGGAAGCGGCATATGCACACGCGCGATTACACGCGCGAGTCAGTTTTAGTGGCATAATGTCGACGACAATAACGCGTTGACGGGACATTAACGCCGTAAATCGCTTTAACTTGAAGACGTGACGTGCCTCGTGAAGGCTTGATACGTATGTGCGCATGTTGCACGATTCGATTCGTGTGCATTGTAATTTATCGGGACGCTAGCGCGCGCGCAATAGATAGTCGCTGGATGCGATCGGACGTCAAATCTCACTTCGTATTCGTTACGATATCTGCTCTCTGTGAATTATACAAATGTACCTTGTCAATAACTCCGTCGGTAAATTAAATATGAACCAGGTTAGTGTTGAAAGAAAAAGAAAAAATGTTGGACGGTTTATGACGTTCGTTCTAGTTTACAATAAGTCCTGTAAGCCCTAAGAAATTGGCCGATCACAATGAAATTATAAAAGAATAATCAATTGTGATCGGTCAGTTTCTTAAGACTTAAGGCTTAAGAAATTGACTGATTACAATCGAATTACAGAAGAATAATCAATTGTGACTGACCAATTAAGGCTTAAAACTCTACTGTACACCTAGCATAAGTCCTAATCTGCAATAGATGCTTTAAGCCTCAAGTCTTAAGAAATTGCCCGATCACAATCGAATTATAGAAGAATAATCAATCGTGATTGGTCAATTTCTTAATGCTTAAAACTCTATTGTAGACCTAGCCTTACATTTCGAGCCTCGAATCAAGCCAGTCGACATCCAGCACAAGTAGCCAAAGTTAAGTGACTGACGTCGAATGATCTCCTCGGAAGAATCAGTGTATGACCGAGTGACGCGTCGTTAGCGTCTGTTAACACACACTCTGCGGCCGCGAACTCACATCTACGCCTCAGATTTCCCGATCGGTTCGGCAACCTGATCTCACGGCACCTACAACCGGATTCTCCTGGTGGTGTCGGCGCGTACGTGAGCGGTATATATCTCCGAACACCTGTTAGCAGTCTCGCTCTCGTGTGGGCGGCTCGCTACATCGCCTTTAAAGCGTAAACGTCGAGAGTAGTCCGAATTCCTGCGCCGCTTCGGTCGCCGAGGTCGAAGGAACGAACGAACGAACGAGCGAACGAACGAGAACAAACCTTGCGGCG
>NW_014554511.1:2067185-2202143 GCF_001313825.1 Dinoponera quadriceps | reverse complement strand
GGGGGGGGGGGGGGATGCACACTTATATTCCGCGAGGAGTCCCGTCCAGGTGGGGTCTGTGCGCGCCCGACCTTGATGGTAAAACTGAGAATAAAGTTTCGCGCTCTCTTACCGGCGTGTCCTTGCGGCGAATAATTCGCCTCTTCGCTCGGCACCACCGTCTCCTCGAGGATACTTTCCGACGCTGTCTTCACGACTCCCATCGTCGGGGTGCGCTCCGTCCCGGGAGAGTGCCAGCGACCAGAGGGGTGGGGGGACGCTTCGTTTGCGATGATGAGACGCGAAGCGAAGAGTTCTTCCTCCCACGACTCGATTATCTTTCGTTCTGCGTTGATCGTGCCGCGTTGTCTGCCGCTGCCGGAATGCTTGGCTCGCCGTTTCATCCACCTATCGCGTCCTCTGCGCGCCTGCGTTCATCCCCCTCACCTTGCTCGCTCGCTCTTTCGTCCTCCCATCTCTCGCCCTTCATGACCCTCGTGCAAACCCTCCCCACCCGCCGCGCGCTTCTCGCCCTCGCGAGAAGTCATCGCAGGAACAAGGCTAACCCTCTAGGCCAGGGTGAACGTAGCAGACGAGAGATTGTGACGTGGTGGTAGTGGTAGCGTTACGGTGGTGGTGGTCGTAGTGGTGGGGGCCTCTTTCCGCCGGGACGGTAGGGGTTGCCTTCAACTAGCTAGCTGTTGCTGCTGCTACTGTTATTCGCGACGGCTGGTACGCATGTATGCACCGACGGTGCGCTACTACCTGCCTGCCCGCCTGCTACTACTAAGCGGGGTGCGGTGAACAGAGGCTACTCAGTCTCGGTGAAGGTCTACCCGTTCCCAGTAAGCGGGAAATCATTAACACTGCGTTATTACGATGACATTTTGCAATATGTAACTTCAAATATGTAGTAGTATTCTTAATGTTGCGTTCAATATCACTGTTAACAATATTTTATCGAAACATTAGGAAGAATAATGTTTCCACAGTACGATTTTAATATTTAAAAATATAATATTATCAAGTGACAGTTTACAAACGTTTATAAAATATTATATCAAATTTTTATAAAATCCGCAAAATCAATCAGTTTCGAAAGATTAATTTAACGTTTCTTGCTTAATGAGTTCGTTACTTGCGCTGGATAATAATTCCTTCTCGCTTGCTACGTTCTATTCATTACCACCCTTCTCTCTCTCTATATCTCTCTCTCTCTCTCTCTCTTTCAACTCTCTCTTCACTCTCGCTTTCTCTCACCCCGGTTCCATTATCCGATTTACTCTTCTGGCGGCACTTCGAAGCCTGCGTGTTAATTAAATCTGTTAATTTGTTCAATTAATGACTCTCTACCATTGTCGCGCTGCTTTCCGCAGCATTACCTTAATTCGTCATAACATCACACGTGTTATATTGCGAAATCGATTTATGCGCAACTAAAAATTCAAAAAGCGGTAGAGGGATTCCGAGGCGTGTTTTATAATATTTATAGACTTTCCTATATAATCCTTGTGCCGTTGCTTAGACCCAAGTTACGCCATTCTCGACAGGACGATATGTCGTGCAGCTCGAAGAGAAGCGTGCGAGTGATTTAAATGTGCATGGAAACCTCGGAATACTTTTGATATTATGCGCGTAATTTCGTCTACTAGACGATTCAAACTGGACAATTTCCTCTCTATTTTTCGTCCTTGACTTTTCTCTCACAAAGCGAAACCGATTAATTACGCGTGAATCAAAGTTCGATTACATTTCCACACACATACCCTATAAGCAGGTAATATTATTTATTATTAAGTAATATTTCTGGAATATTAATAGATGGTCGTATATCGATTCCTAATAATATTAAAAAAGTAATATTATTTAATGTCATTGTAATATTATATATTTTTTTTTAATATTCAACTCTAAGTATATAAATAACATATATAATTGTAGTTTTTTATTTTAAATATATTGCAATTCTAATTGTTTTATTATATAAATAAAGTCGAAAAAATTTTGTGTAAAAATATGTTTTATACTAAAAAAAGTTACATATATATGTATTCTATTTATATATTTTTTTATATATTATTATTATTTTATTCTTTGTGTAATACTGTAAGAACATTTTTATAATATGTCAAGAATATTATGCGAAGTGGACATATAACATCAATGAAACATTCTTATATTATAAAAAAATATTACATAACATTCATAGAATATTATAAGAATATTATTTTAATATTGAATAATATTCATATAACATTTTAATAATATTACACGCTTATAATATAAAGTATATTCCATTGAAAATCGGGAATCTCCGCGTCGGTATATTTGCAATGCACGTTTGCCTTTGAGCCTCCCACGAGTGGCGCAAGGGTGCCGCCTTTCGCACGAGAAGCGATCGTTAAGTCCGCACCCTTTGTCGTGCGCTGGAAAGATCTTCGAATCTCAGCCAACAAGTTATTCACGCTACGATGTCTTAAGTAGTCCAGCGGAAAACTTTAACAACCGGTGCCCCTCGTCTAGACTTGTCTTTTCGTTTGCGAGTATCTGCGATATCTGCGTCATCAGGTTCTTCCGCTTTATTGCGTGTTCCGCACGATCGAGGCTGAAGGTTCTTTGCTCCTTCAAATCGTCCCCTTCTGAGTCTTGTTACGCGAGAGGCACGGAGACGCACGCAAAAGCACAAATGTCTTAAATTGCGATAACTTACGCGAATGTTTTGTCACGCTTCTCTTTCTGAAAAAAATATGATGTCGATTTGCATATATTACGGCAGATTATGGAGGAGGATCGGAGTGCTCTGAGAGAATGTGCCGTTCATTTTACGCATGAAACTCGCAAACATTCACATTGATATATTAAATTACGTTACGGGCGCGCATTATAGAGTGTCGGCACAACGCGAATATAATAACATTTATTACGTAATATCGATGAAAAAGAAAACAATATATCCATTTTAATTGATATGTTGCGTACAAATACACGTATAAGCGTGCAACAATACGTAAACAATTAATTCCGTTTCGTCTGGATATCAAAACTGTGAATTTAATACATCGAATCATATTGACGCAAGTATTAATTGCTACGCGATAACAAAAGCAATAATAAGTATCTCATAAATATTAAATTAATGTGTGTGTGTGAGTGTGTAAATAAATATTTGACTGGTTGTATGTAGTTATTATACACTCTAAAACACAAAACTTGTAAAATCTTGTCGGATTAGCGATGAGTCACAATCGATTAGTTGAAAAATTGGTAACGTTCCTACTTACGATAAAAGAACAGAGGAAAGACTCCGTCTCCTGTACTTTTAAATCGATTAGTTCTGTATTCATGCTCGCGTATGTAACATTTAATGTGTCGAAATTCTTCCATCAGCTATCGGAGCCAGAGATTGATATGTTGACCTTTCCGACCCCGAACCAAGACTCCATGTGACGTGGCACGTGTTAGATACGTATAGGTGTTTGATACTCGCTATGAAACTTGTTGCACGTAACGCCGCGTCACAAACTACACTGAAACAAGGATTTGGTAATATATAACCAAATTTAGTAACTGTTACTAAATAATCCGGTGAAATGTTGCGGGTCAAACTTCCGACAACAGTTACAAAATAATATAATTAGATAAAGTATATAGTTTAAAAAAATATATAATTTTAATAATCAAAACTTAGTTGTTTGAACTAAACTTTTACATCACTAAATTAAACTTTAGTAATTAATACCATATCTTGATAGTAGAAAATGGTATATATTTGGTAACTATTACTAAACATATAGTCCATAAGGAAAATTGTTTTAAATAACTATCATTTTGCTAAAAAAATGGTATTGTTCTACGTAAATTATCTTAATGATGACTTTGACATTCTTACTTCATTTTGATATACTTTTTTTATATGTAAAGAAATCCTCCGTAGTGTCTTTATATCTCTTGTTTATAATGTGTTTTTATTTGGAGAAAGAGGAAGAGAATAAAGAGTGAGCGAATGAAAGACCACTCAGTAAATCATCTTTAACTTGGGCTGGCAAGTTCTTCCGCACACGGCGTACTCACCTGATTTGACATCTTCGGATTATTCATTTATTCCGGTCGATGCAGCACTTTTTAGCCGGACAGCGCTTTCGAGATGTGGCAGAGATAAGAAAATAGCTTAACGATTTCCATTGCTTACAAATCAATGTCTTTCTTTCACAATGGAATCCGAAACTTGCCAGAAAGATAGCAGAAGGTTATAAATAATGAGGGAAATTTATTTAAAATATTTTGAGGATTGATTTATAATACTTATATGTAAATAAAAGAGAATGAGAAGAAAGACTAAAACTTTTGTGTAACGCTAATAAATAAGTGCTAACAAAAAGGTTCTTATACTGAAAAAAACTATTAGTTGAAACAAAAAATGTCGTTGATTTAATGAAACATCGATGTCACGAAGCGTTACAAATATCTATAGTTAATTCAACTATATTTGTTTTTGATTTCAATAAAATTTAAATAAAATTTAAATTTAAAATAAAATTGAAAGAACAATATATCGTTTTTTATTTAATAAGTATTTTATACAATTTCAGCCATACTTACAATTTCCGTGATTGTATTATAATGTAATGTATAATTTTTAACTTAGAAACATTGTTTCAATTCAACGTGATTTTAATGCAATATTATATCTTATTAAATCAGAAATAGTATAATATATCTTATTGTATGTATCTTATTAAATCTTACTCTATACATCTCATTAAAATAAAATATTCCTTCAACACAAATTTTATTGAAATCAATAACAAATATAATTGAATCAACTGCAGATATTTGAGACACGTCATGATATTGATGATTCACGACGTGAATCAACGACATATTTTGTTATTTTACTAATTCTTTTCCCATGTAGATTTGGCGATTTTTTCTCATTTTCGCTGAAGAAAATAATGATTATTTTCTGATTAGCTGAAGCCTTACGTATTCATCGGAATAAACTAAAATATTTATAAATAAATTAGAATTATGTTTAATTTTAATTTTTTCGGAACGAATCAATTTTGTCTTCTTATGTGAGTAAGCTCACTTTTAGTAGCAGGTAAAAACGGACGAAAGTAAAAGGACGAAAGTTAAAAATAAATTATATGTATATGTACGTAATTATAATAATATGCACATAAATTATGTACAAAAAATATAGTTTTCACAAACTATTTATATTATTTTGTTATTATGATGTGTGTATAACATAATAAAATACAAATGAAAATATATATAAATAAAAAATAAGATTGGTGATAAGTTATAACGCGTTATTTATAATGTTATTATCGGTATAAGGGTATCTGGAGATACCCTTAAGATAATCTTAAATATAAAATCCGGCTCTTATGAAAGTCGGAGAAAATCCAAAAGACGGAGTTGCTGGAAGGATTTGAACTCGGATTTGAACTCTTTTGCTTGCCGGGTGTCTGCTCTTACCACTGAACTATCCAGACTTCTGCTTCGATATACACTTTCTCATTTTTTTATTGCCTCAATTTGGAAATAAGACAAAGAAATTGTTATTATAGAAACTTTCAATAATTTAATTTTACATAATAAGCTGCTTTCTCCAAGAATGAAATATTTTTAAATAAAGATAATGTAATTTCAAGTTTAAAAAATTGTAATTCTTACTTTGAAGATATCGTTTTTTTTTGTCCAATATTCTTTATTCTCAATTGAAGAAAATTATTCTTGAATAACGAGAATATTATATTTTTTTACTTCATCTATTGAACACTATATAATTTTATTTCAACATATGCATGTTGAGAATACGGATCTTCTCAAAATAAGAATATTCTTTTTTCCCGTGTATGAATTCCTACTTGGATCTATTTTTAGCGCAAATCCCTAGGGGTAACCGTGGGATTCCATATGGATTTCTATCTGGTTTTTTTCAACAAAGTAACGTTCACCTTTATTTAACGTTGCCCCATAAAGTAACTACAGCATTACTATATCTAAACGTCAGCGGACGAAGTGGCAATTAATATCGAATTTTCACAGCAATCTGTTTTGTCCTAGACGAAGTATCTTGGCTCACTTGACTGTGTAATTGCACTGTGGGTAATTAAATGCGATAGAGCATAAAGCGCCCGTTCCGATTGAGTACAAAGAACTCAACGCTCGTTTCTTTCCAGTACAAAGCGTGAGAACGCCTTTCTTTCCCGCACGCCCAACTGAACGGAGTGCAATGTTACATTATTGTCTCGCAAGTGCGTTTTCTCAGATATTAAATCTATTCTATATATCTCGCTCTTTCACATTTTCCTGCTGAAACGCTGAATGAGACATTAGTAGAAACGAATAATCGCTGGGTGCAGCTTAATATCTTAAGAGAAATTCTCTTTCGTGCTGTATTTAATTATCGCGATGCGTCGAATGTAAGATTACCGATACAGAGCGCCGCTATTTTACATCCTTTTAATTAGATCACGGGCAAATGAAAGTATATTCTTTATTCTGTAGCGGCAGTGCTTGCTGGTATCTGGATAAAATTATCTAAATAGTCATTCAGATAAATAAATAAATCATCTTTATCTATCTAAACTGACGAAATATAAAATATATTCATCTTCATCTTAGATAAAAACATATCTCATCTAAAAATGATCTGAAATGATGTTATGGTCCATATTCTGAACTCACTTTTCGATGAAATGAATGGAATAATACGAACCTATGCATTAAGCCCGTATCAGACGAGGATTGAAAATTAGATTTCAAAGAACTAACAAATTTCGGTTTGGGCTCTTCAGTCTCTTCCTTTTAGTTGCACCAGTTCAGCAGAGAAACTAAAAAGAACAAACCATTTGTTTCAATTGATTAATCCACTTTAAGCCCGTATTAAACTATCGATTGTGAGTAAGCAGTCAATGATTATTGGTTTTTTCTGTTATATCCTTAAATTTAAAGCAATTACATTGACGAATTACTCAACCGTTGTGCAATTTCATGATCTGCGTAATTTTTATTATAAATGTTTATAAAGTTTTTCATAAAAACAATATGTGTAAAAAATTATCTAGATAAGTAGCGCTACTTATCTGATCTTTCGTCTAGATAAATTAAAAACAAAATCATTTTCATCTGATCTAAAATGAATTTTTCGGATTTTCATTTCATCTTTATCTAGATGAATGTGAAATCATCTAAGTCAAACACTATGTAGCGGGCAGTCTGCTTTAACTGCTGCGACAACAAAATTCAGAAATTGACGCAAAAGCCGAAGAGAAAATTTCACGGTTTTATTCTAGTTTCCCTCTGATTTTATTCTCTTAGGAAGAATAGCGGACGCTGAATGAAATTTCCGAATTATTATAGACGGCTTTCGAGAGCGTCGGGGGAGGTTTAATAAGACACACAGAAATTACAAAACTTTACACAAACTTTTATTATGACCGATATTTTACAACATGCACGACAGCACAGCTACGCGATTAGTTAGTGTTGATGCGTTTACTCGTGCGTGTGCGCGTGCGCGCACGTACGCACGTATGTATGTATGTAGTGTGTGTATGTATGTATACGTATGTATGTGTTTACATCGTTCCTTAAGGCATAGCATAATATACCCTCGTAGCGTCTTAAATAGAGATGTAAGTTAGTAGGTGGCCATAGGTTAAAAGAAATGAAATTTGAGCAGAGATGTACGTGGGATCCCCTCGCACGGACGAAGTCTTCCCTTCAGCAATGCGGGCAGCGTATCATACCGAAAACGTCACACTTGGCGCATTTTAGAGCGACGAATTCCACGGTAAAGTCATTGCGATGTACGGACCTTTTGCTGCCGTGACAGACAGGACACAGCAGCCGCTGGAATCCGCCGCAGTAGGTACAAACAACGCACGCGTCCTTGCACTGAAACGTAAGCGTTCCGTAATGTGGAATTATGAGCATGTTGCAGATAGTAATGGTCGATAGCAATCAGGGATCCAGATCGGAACCGAAACCGAAAACCGTATGGAAACCGGTATTTTTCTTGGACCGGAACCTTAAACCGTGCCGAAATTTAATTTAATTTAATTTAATTTTATAAAGCCTACAGAATCGGAAACGAAATCGGAACCGTTACATTTTCTTTGGTTTGCGGTCTTTATTCTGTAATTGTAATTAATCGTTCTCTTCATTTAATAATAAAATTCTAGCTTTCATGAATAAGCAAAACTTTGAACAGTTCGCGACAAATAGAAAATAAATTTCAAGTATACGATATTGAACAGAAGAGGATTAATAGAAGAAATAATAAATTACAATTTTGAGATAAATAGAATGACAGTCATTCTGAATTGTACAAATTACGTTAACGGGACATGTATATTCTGAAAAATCTTGGAGAACATCGAAATATTCTGCGAATATTCTCAGAATCTACACAATTTAAATGTTCCGTTAAGAAGAGATTACAAATAACGAGAATAATATTATATATCCAAAAAAACTTAAGAGCAGAAGATAGAAATAGAATGAAATACCATCTATATCGAGGAAGTGATATTATTATTTTTTTATAATATATTATTGTACATATTATATATATATATATAATTTAAATCAATAAAAATTTCAGTAAGGAAACAAGTTTAAAAAACCGGAACCGAAAAAAACGTAAGCAAACAGTTTAAAAAACCGGAACCGAAAAAAAACCATAATTTAAACGGTTTACCAGTACTTTCATTGTCCGGAAAACCGAAACCGAAACCAGAACTTTTATTAAATATTTCAGTGGACCGGAACCGAAACGGGACCGATATTTTCATTCGGTCCAGGTCCCTGGTAGCAATTAATCCAGAGTCGTTACGCAATGTCGGATAAAAATCTCCATGGAACTTTGAGATCTTCCGACGTGCGCGCGCACGTTAAGTCTGCACGAAAAAAAAAATTAATCTTAAGTCAAGAATAGATATTCTCATACATAAGCAAGAATATTATAATCGATTGTATAATAAAATATTATAACAAAATATTATATAGAAGATTCTTCCTCATTGGATTTTAGTCTTGAATTGAGTTCAAATAATACTTGCATCATAATATAAGTAAATAAATATACATTCAATCAGATCAAGACTGAAAGTCTCCTAAGAAGATTATGTATGATATTCTTGCTTATTCATGAGAATATCTATTCTTGATTTAAGCCTAATTTTGTTTCCGTCTATCGACGAGCATCCGTCTATGCGTCTGACAACATTACATCATCACCGTGGCATCAAATCGCGCAGATGTTTCAGGGGTGAATTAAATAAATTCCGCGCGCGCACGACAACGATGTTCGCGAGCGAGCCTTCGGTCCGGCCTTTTTCGGCGTTACGAAACTATATAGTTTTCACTTTCACTTTTACTTGCTACCAGCCGCGAGTCTATTTTACCTGAAATGCAAATCGATTTTATAGACATACACGTCGTAACGAGTTCGGTTATAGCTACCGCTCTCTCGTGCCGAATATTTAAACTAGTTTATTATTAAATAACACGCACGCGCGCGCGAGTGTGAGAGAGAGAGAGAGAGACGATGCACTTGACTGACGTATGCGGAAATAAAAAGAGAAACGTAAGCTGCGCGCTAAGTCAACATATCATAATGTATCGTTAATAATTAATCCTTTCACTCGCTTGTAAATCTGGACTTTGAGAAAAAATTCGATAGCTGCGTCACGTTGTTCATACTCGCGATAATTGTCAGAAATGTTATCTCAGTCCCTCACGAATATTTTATACTCCGACGCTTTATCGACTGAAAGAAACGTTGGATTTTCGTGTCAAGAAATATAGGAGAACTGCGTCGGTAAGTATTGACGTGACCTCAGGAAATCTGTACCCTATAAGCGCGTAGTATTCCTAGATTATTACATGAATATTATTCAATATTAAAATAATATTCTTCTAATATTCTAAGAATGTTATGTAATATTTTTTAATATTATAGGAATGTTTTGTTGATGTTATATGTCTACTTTACATAATATTCTTGGTATATTAAAAAAAATAAAATAATAATATTATAGAAAAAAATATATAAATAAAATATACATATATATTATATATCCAGGGTGTTCCAAACTAATCTTGGTTCCTGTCGTGTAGAAGTAGAACGGGTGAAACTGAACAGAAAAGTCCTATACCATTTTGCAAATAACATGCAAAATTTCGAGTTATCAATGAATGAAAATGGCCATGTATAAAGGATCCTTTAATTAATAACTCAAAAATTTACATGTTATACAAATACATGTTATTGCAAAATGGTAAAGGACTTTTTTGTTCAGAGTAGCTTAATTTATAAATATATGACAATTATTGTACCTAACGACAGACATCAGTATATTAAACTTTGACCCTTGAATCTTGAACTTGTTATTAGGTACAATAGTCGTCATATACTTGTAAATTAGACTATTCGGAACGAAAAGGTCTGTCACTATTTTGAAAATAATACGCAAATTGTTGAGTTATTAATTAAAGAAACCTCTATACATGACCATTTTCAATCATTGGTAACTCGAAATTTTGCGTATTACTTGGAAAATGACATAGGACCTTTCTTCTCAGTTTCACCCATTCTACTTGTACACCACG
Organism: Dinoponera quadriceps; assembly: GCF_001313825.1. NCBI lineage: Eukaryota > Metazoa > Arthropoda > Insecta > Hymenoptera > Formicidae > Dinoponera > Dinoponera quadriceps. The sequence continues at coordinate 2,191,535 of NW_014554511.1, read as the reverse complement.
GGGACTGAGATTAGTTTGGGACACTTTGTATACATAGAGTTAAATATTTAAAAAATATATAATATTACATTAGCATTAAATAATATTATTTTTTAAATATTATTAGGAGTGGACATATAATCATCTATTAATATTCCAGAAATATTACTTAATATTAAATAATATTACTAGAATATTATTAGTGTATTATGTCTAATATTCTAAGAAAATGCCTAGAATATTACTTAATATTAAATAATATTACGCGCTTATAGGATATATGTAGCAGTACCGTTCGCACACGACAGAAGTAACAATGACTACGTGACGATGTGAACGACCTTTAGTTGCAGCAAGGTAAATCTGGACTGCGCGACACCTAAATTTACGATCACTATGGCGAAAAAGATGGCGGTTAAAGAAAGAGAGAGAGAGAGAGAGAGGAACGTACTTCCAGATAAAAGTGAAAGGCAACCTTGCATTGGTAACTACTTACTGTTGTGTGCACAAGCACGTTTCATCACACGATCCACCATTCTATCTGCTTTAAACAGTCGCGATTCCTCGCGAACGCGAACATGAACACGTCGCGAGCATGCAGTACGATTATTACGCGAATTATTTTATTTTTAATAATATACTTGCTCGATACTTGCTTGAAAGTGTAAAATCGTGGACAGAATATCATCTTATTCTTCTTCTCATTCTCGATTTAAGAAAGCAAACTACTCTTAGCAGTTGTTCATTAAACGACTGAAAATCAGTTAATAATGACGAGCGTGGATATTGTGAAGTTTCAATTTGACTATTTAAAATTGAATCTCGTTACGTGAGATATTTTTTTATAAAATATTACGTAAGAATATTTTTTAATTAATTTGAGTTTGAGTGAGGATTATCTAAAAAATTATCGCGATTAATTAAGTTAATCTCAACCAGGTTTAATATCGGGAAGTAAACTGGTTTATACTGATTCTACGGTCTCTCGTTTACGGTCTCTTATTTAAAGTAGAAGCTTGTTAATATGGATTTAAAATAAAGACGAAAGCTATACGTACGGATTTCTATCGCTCGGATGACCTAATTATTATAATTATGCCGATAATTGCTAAAGCTTACGCAAATTTATAAAGTGATGCTTGACGGTTTGCGATTATTAAAAGTAATGATCGAACTTATTCTTATGTCTTATATTAAAAATAGCCCAAAGGAATGCGTTTGCAATACGTCAGTCGTATAAAGTTGATAGGCAAATGACGATAAATTATTAATTATTCACTTAGACGAAGATAGTACATTTATTTTAAGAGGAAGCCATATTTGAAAACTTTACCGGTAAAATATTAATTTTTTTCGCTAAGTTTACGTTGTATTGGATGCACAAAAATATAAATGCTTATACACAGCTAAAATGCGCGAAAATAAATGGGAACATTGTATAAATGTGTGACGTAAACGATTAAAAATCTCAAAATTGACATCTCCAAACATTAATTAGCGTAAATATTTACCCGATACAGGAATCTTGTAATTTGTACATAGCAAATATATCCATGTTTCAATCAAGAAAATTTCAAACAACATTTTTGTACCCTTTTAATTAAAGTTAGAGGCTTAAGAAGATACGTTTCCTTCATTTAAAAAGAAAGTTTGTAGAAAATTATATTTATATATATATATATATCTTGATTAGATTTTCCGTGTTAAATATGGTAAAACAGAGTAGAGCGTATTTATCGCAATTCACATTTACATCACATTCACATTATTTACATTTAAAATCTACACGTACTAGAAATACGAAAAGAATATCCTGTCAATGTTGCGTAATATAACATTTTGAAGATCTCTATACCGAAAAAAGAAATTCGGTAAGAAGTATTAAAATTTGATGAATATTTGCCGACCAAACGTTCGATTTCTGCAACCAAATAACTTAGTTTCACATACTATATATACAGTAACTCCGTATATTATATATTTAGTGTACGGGACTAAATTATTTGGTTGCAATAATCAAATATTTGATCAGCAAATATTCACCAAATTTTAGTAGTTATTACCAAATCCTTTTTTCAGTGAACGGTAACGGTTTACGGTGTACGGACGTTTATCAGGTTCGTCATCGACTTCGGCATCCCCTTCAGTGGCACAGCTCGCGAAAAGGATATCGAGGATATGCTACGGTTCGTGACGATAAAATGAGCTTACCTGGTAAGGTTCCAGTATACGGCGTAGCTCTCCCGACTCGTTAAGTCGCTCGACTGTGTCGACACCCTGCAACAAATGAGAAGAAAAAAAATTGCGAAATGCAGGCATTTAATAGCGCGACATTTAAGTCGTTCAGGTTGTTCGACGCTTTCTTTCCGCTTCACTCATTTCATCTATCATCGGTGTCGCCCAACACTAAATACCATAAACGGAACTTCGGTATGTAAGTTGCGTCGAAAAAATCCCATCTATTTATTTCTGTCGGATAGAAAAATCACGTGTCGTAGCGGCTCGCCATACGACGACGATGTAACATTCTCGACCTCGTCGTCGTGGAATGCGGCTGTGTACAAAAGAATCTTATCTCATTTCCTCAGTTTTCTTTGCGAATACGCAGCTGTGCGCGTCCACGTATGCCCGTAATGGCTTCGTCATGCATTTTCACGCAACTGTTAATGAGGCTCTTAATGAAGCACGCGATATTTCGGGTTTGTAGCGGGTTTAACGCGCCCCTGATTTATTCAAGGGAGGGAAATGTAGCTCCTTTATTCGCTTCGATCATAAAAAATAATATTTCACGGGTAACTTAATTGTATTGCGATAATTTAACTGAGAGATCTTCAAAATTGAGGAGACATCTCGGATTCGTGAACGACGTAAAAAGGTGGAAGTGATGAGAGAGTCCTCATTCATCCGCGTGTGGGTCTCTTGTAATTTCACACATGATGTAACGTGACACAAGTTTTGCTTTGCGATTGTAGTTGTGACCGGCACGTATTCCTTTCACTGAACACGGCGCAATTTGTTAAGCCAAACGCAAACGACGACGATGAGCAAGAGGAAAAGAAAGACAAGGTCGAACATCGTGGAGGCGCAGTAAGACGAAGAGTGGGAGTGAAAAACGTTCCGTCGATTTTCGGCAATGTTGTTCAGCAATTTTGTGTATAAAATAATTGTATGACGCGGTGAGATAGGAATGCAGTTCGGATAGGTTTACGTGTGTGTGTAGCACACTTCTGTGCTACAGGCAGCCAGCGACTGGTAAGGCGGTGTAACGCAGGCAATCTCACCTCGCATTCTCCCCTTGGCGGCCTTGGATCAAATAGCTTGACATTTCACTTACGCATATATCTACTCTCCCAACTATCGATTGCTGGAAGTAACTCTTAGAGAAACGGACACCGCGCGACACAGAGACGAGAAAATCAAATAACTGTGCGAATGATCCGTTGGCAAAAGGTACATTTTTTACTCAATGTATATGTGCATTTGTTTGTTAGGAAGGCTGATGTATTAGGCTTCAGAGAAAGGTATTCGAGGAAAATTAATATCAGGGTTCCAAAAAATATGTATATCTGTTGAAAGAAACGGAAGCGGGTCTCTAATTTGAAAAATTAGATGTTAGATGTTAGATTAGATGTTTGGATGAAAAATTAAAAAAATTATATTAATTCAGCATTACTTTGATTAAGTTCCTTTCCAACAAATGTTTAATGTTCACGTGCAAAACAATCTGCTTATTTTTATATGAATAACAGGAGACTTTTTATAGGAGTAACATGAAACTTTCCTCTACACGGAAAAATTTATCAAGAGATATATTTTAATGGACACAATCATATGTTTCATATATAAGCAAGAATATATTATCTTCTTACAAAAATTTAATATTCTTGAATCTCAACAATATCATAATGTTATTACAAGATTATGATAGTCAATTCTGTATTTTATGTTCCCGATTTACTTTTCACTTGGATGGGTATTAACAGTGTAAGTAATTATAAATTCTCAGTATTAATTGCAAATATCAGAACATAGCTTGTAATATACGCACCGATCACGCATTACAATATTATGCTATTTTAAGAATGTTTTGAAATATCGCAACAATATTATTGAAGAAATATTGCAAAATAATATTTTTGCAATGTCTTTGCAATATTGCACTGCAATATGCAATGTTACAGCGTTGCAGCAATGTTACTACAAGCCTCTATGCTGTATGGGATACTTGTTATTGAATCAAGAAAATTTAGTCCAATTATGCCACTGTTGGAAATTATATCGAATCAACAGCATTTTCTCCGCGTAATAGCATCGGTTCAAATACTTAATTCGATAAAATGCAAAAATGATCTTTGCACAACGTAACAAATTGAAATATACGTGACATTCTCGTCCATTTGTGTTGCGTTACGCACATGTGTGACACAACCCCGATTTCTCAAATTTTCATTCGTAATTTTATTCAGTTTTCACCCGTCCGTTGACGGTTATCTTTGACATTTCACGTCATCCATCTTCCCCGACTTTCTCGATGTCGAATATCCCCGATTACGTAACGCACGTCACGGCCTTGTGCAAATTCTTCACAAGGCATAAGAGGAAGGAGGTGAAGAAGGAGGAGGTGGAGAAAGAAGCAGATTCGAAAGGATCCGCCATAACACCAGTAACTAACGTACCATGTGGACTATATAACTTTTCTTATTAGAAATTATTCTACCCACGAAGGAGGGAGATCGATATCGGTACTAAGAGCGAAACAATTTATTTGACGAACGTCAAACGCAAATGACGGAACGCTCAACCCCAGCTGTTCACGTTTCGTTATCTAACGTCCCGCAATAAAAGGTGTATCAATTATACTATCGGAAAAATCAACTTAAATTGTTGAAATCTGTTCTTTACCGATATCTATCGTTTATCGTGATCTCATCTTTTATCTTTTATCGTGATTCTTTAAAAGAATAAAAACTAGAAAACTTTAACGGCAAAATACCGATTTTTTCTGCAAAATTTACGTCGACTGCACAGTATTATAAATAATTATAAATTTTTACACAGTAAAGATACGCGCAAAAACAGACTGAAGCATCGCTCAGTATGTGACAAAGACGACTCAAAATTTCAAAATTGACATCTCCAGTTGTCAATTAGCGTAATTTCTTTGCTCACAGAAATCCTGTAGCTTGTATATATAATTAAATCGAACATAATCAAAGCTCCAACTCAGAAAATTTCAAAGAAAATTTTTATACCTTTTCAAATTTAGAGATCTAAAAAGATATGAAAAGTTTGCAGAACAATTTTTGTATATCTTGATTAGACTTTCCGTTAAGTGTGATAAAACAGAATACCGCATTCATCGCACTTACATTTATATCGCACTTTTATTTACGTAAAATCTATATGTACAAGAATTACAAAAGGAGTAACTATCGTGTATCTATTTATGTAACTTAACATTTTGAGAATGATCTCTGTTATATCGATGTTTGTCATCGTCAACTTTGAAATATCCCCTTAACGTTTATTTATTTATTTATTATTATTTAAGTATTAATTATAGATATACGTACTCCTATATGTTGACCATCGACGAAGAGCTGTGGTAATGTCACGACCTCCGAGTCGGTGCGATCCCTGATTTCGGTTTGTAATTCCGTGTCGCGGAATAAGTCCGCTTCTTCGTATTTGACCATGTTTGTCCACAACATTTGCTTCATCTTCATGCAATTAGTAAAGGTCTCCCTAACGATGCCTAGCGAAGTTGTGTAAAGCACCACTTTACCTTTTTCCCTTTCCACGTAAGCCTGAAACAGGATATGATATGTTACCGAAGAATGTAACAAGTCCCACGTAAATCCCGCTATATCGGATGAAACATAAAATCCGCCGTTCAAAATTTATGATGTTGTATAATAAAGAGACAATTATTTTTATATCCGGCGCGTATGATCGTGTGTTGTCATCGATAAGTTAATAAAATCCTGAAATTAACGACAAACTGCGGGAAATTACGACTTTTTCCTTTTTACCGACGATCGATTCTCGGATAAACACAGGGCGATAATTTGAACGCGAAAGAGTCCTCTTGTAGTTCAGCGATTCAAGCACAAGCTACACAAACTCCAATTCTTGCTCATGCAATGCTTATGTTCTTGCCGACAATTCTTTAAATCAGTGTTTACTTTAGATGATTTCATATTCATCTAGATGAAGACGAGATGAAGATCCGAAAAAGCATCTTAGATAAAGATGATTTTGCTTTCGATTGATCTAGATGAAAGATCAAGTAAATAGCGCTATTTATCTAGATAATTTTGTAAATAATATTGTTTTCATGAGACTTTATAAAAATTTATAATTAAAATTACGCAGATCATAAAATTGCACAACGGTTAAGTAATTCGTCAACGTAATCGCTCTAAATTTAAGAATCTAACGAAAAAGGCCAATAATCATTGATTGCTCTTTCACAGTCAACAATCTGATATGGTTTTAAAGTGGATTGATCAATTGAAACGGTCTGTTCTTTTTAATGTACTGTTGAACTGGCGCAATAGTTAGAGTGAGACAAGTGTATTTTGTCTCGCTCTAACTTATTGCACCAGTTCAGCAATGCGGTTAAAAAGAATAGACCAAAGGAGATAAAATCGAAATTTGTTGATTCGTTTAAATCTAATCTTCAATTCCTAGTCTGATATGGGCTTAACGCACATTATGTCATTCATTTAATCGAAAAGTGAGTTCAGAATATGGACTATAATATCATTTTAGATAATTTTTAGATGAATCATGTTATTTTATCTCAGATGAAGGAGAATATATTTTGTATATCTTCAGTCTAGATAAAAATAAAGATGATCGATTTATTCAAATGGATGATTATTAAATAATTTTATCTACCAGCAAACATTGCCTTTAATGCAATCAATTTCATTGGTATGTGCGCAACCATCGAACTATATGCAAAGTATTTCGCGCCTGGGAAAAGCAGCAATTACATTAATTTGATATCCAATATTCATAACGGTAATAGGTAAATTCTCGTCACGCTGAGTATCTGCACAATTGAACCTTGACACACTGTATATTTTATACGTTGAAACTGTCCGTGCGTGCAGAAGCTGCGTCCACTTATCCGATGAAAATGTGATTCTCGTTAAAAACGTACTTTATCGCAATATAACGACACGTACTCGATGAACGCCCTTTCAACGCTGTCGCAATTTGTAAATTTGCAAAAAATATTTCTTCGTCACAATTCCATGTGCATAATTCCTATAACGTCTGATATACTTTCCAATCAAATTGCGCAATATCATGTGAGAGGAATTATCTCAATTACTTTAACCTGCGGATCTGTCAAATAAATTACGCCGCGCAAAAACCGTCATCTCTTTATTAACGTCACCGGCGTTCATAAAAACTCTAGCCATTTACGGCGCTTAAAACGCGTAACACGTGTTACTTGCCTGTCTCGCGTCGAATCTGAAACTGTTCTTCGTGAAGGAAATTTAACGTTCCAATATGCGGAAATATTACGTCGAAGTTAAATTTTCCAGAGTTCTGCGGGACTTTCCCGCCCGAACAAAATCCCGATATCTCGTCGTTAATTTATCTTACTGAATAAAAATCAGGACATCGTGATATAACATTCGTTCGGACGGATAAAATTCATGTCGAACGGTATGTCGATTCCGCACATATACTTGTTGAACAATCGCATTCGATCGGCATTATAGATCACCGCCACGTGCTCGCTCTGCCGCGACATGATACTGCGGATGAATATAATCGACCGGGGGAAACCGGACCCGTCATACCAGGTGCATGATCCGCATGATAAAAGCTCACTATCATTGCGGCAGTATGTACGGTAAGATCTCGGCTAATCGCTTCTAACCATTATCTTTTTGCTAACCCACTTGTTCGTGCCGATACGCCGTTACCCTATACGTAAATGACACATACAGCGATTGCTTTCGATCATAATTACACACCATCCTGAAATGGGCAGAACCGCCGATACGGCCGATGCACGCGAACCAGATGGTCTAACGAAGTGCGAAGCATCGCGTCATAAGTTACAAACTGACGGTGAAGTAAACTTTTTACGCACATATTACGAGGAGAGGAGTTTGAAAAGTTGGCTTAACATCTACCTGTTTCTAAATCTCAAAAGATGGCTCGAGGGAAAAAAATGTGCTTCAAATAAAGAAGTTGAATAGGAAACAGACATATATTTTGGTGGTTTGGAAACTTCTATTTCAGGAAACTTCATTTCTTACTATTTGGAAGGCTTAAAGAAGCTAGAAACTCGTTGGGCTCGGTGTATTGAGCTAAAAGGAAATTATGATGAAGAGTAAAGTTGAGTTTTGTTAACAAAATGTTTTTTCATTTTCATTATAACGACTTACCATCAATCTGGTATATAAGAAATGCTGCTTCTTTTTAGAGGCGTGAATCACATCAATTCGATACTGGAAATCACATCTTTTTACTCAGGTACGATACCCATATACCGGAAGCAGTCAAAACAACTGGTTTCGATATATTTATGTATAGTACATAACTTTGAAAAAGGGTAGGAGAGGGGGAAAACAAATTGATAAATTTAATTCTTCGGATATTGCAATAAACGTCAGAAAATTTCTGAAATGGAAAGTCATAAATTTGAGTATATTTTTAATGAAAATTTAAAAGCAGTCATTTTAATTGATTTGTTACTTTCAGTATTAATCTTGCTGTACTGGATTTCATGTCATAAAATATTTGACAAGGTCGTTCATTTCCGTGCTTATCCGTCTCTGGCAGTCGAGAAAAACAAATCCACTATTTTTCTTTTTCCTAGCTACGCAAGCATATGGAATGTCGGCGATTATTAATCATAGTTTCATGCACTTCACTAACAATAAGCTTATTATAAAAATGAGATCGTCAGTTGTGACAAGTTAGTATTTCTTATTCTACAAATGCGACCGTCGCAAGAACGTAAAGTCTTTTCTGTATAGCTGACGAAAGAAAGAGGCAGACATTTGCAAGAAAATAATTTATCCATCATGCGGTTTCTTAATAGAATGCGCGTGGAAAGCAGACGAGGGTCATATCATGTGAATAATTTTTTGTGCGTCGCGACGACTCCACATAACGTTTTCACGCTTCATAAATCTTACGATCTAATAAAGATCTTCTCAGGTAAGGTTGGGACGATAAAAGGCACATTACAAGCTTCAAAACCACATCGCATGGGATATTAAAATGATACAGCATGTAGAAAAAGGAATTTATTAAGATAACATTTTCTTGTAGAGCATTTTATTAATTCATTGTGTAATTCAAGGAGAAATTATTTTTTTACTTAAACTCTAAAAATTTTTTTTTTTCTTGTACTATTCCTCTTTTATGATTTAATCTCAATTTTGTCTCACGTCAGCTACAATACGTACGAAGGTGGTACCGAAAATACGCGAACTGAGATCATTGTTCTGAGTCTGAGTCTTTCTCGTGGAAAATCGTTACGGACAATGAAAAATGGATACTCTATGACAACCCGAAATACAAAAAGTCATGGGTAAATCTCGGCGAACCATCAACAATATCAAGAGCGTGCTCTATTATGAACTGTTGGAACCGGGCAAAACAATTACTGCGGACTGCTACCAACGCCAATTAATCCGCTTGAGTCAAGAATTGGAACAGAAACGCCTGTATACTGACAAAGGAGAACGTTTTGTGAAATTGTTGCATGACAATGCCAGGCCACACATTGCTTCCAAGACAAAAGACACCATAATAAATCTTGGCTGGGACGTTTTTCAACACCCGGCGTATTCACCAGACATTGCTCCATCTGATAATCGCTTGTTCCGGTCGGTGCAAAATTTCGAATTATCAGTGACTGAAAATGGTGATTTATAGAGGCTACTTTAATTAATAATTCAATCATTTGCTTGTCATTTGCAAAAGGGTATAGGACTTTTCTACTCAGATTCATTCGTTCTACTTACACACCAGAGAACAGAAATTAGTTTTGGACACCCTGTATATATAACTCTAATTATTATCATTTCAACTTTATGTGTACAGATGAAAAACTAAAATTCTGTAATAGAGAAATTTAAATCTAGGGAATATAGTGCAGCATGTATAACGCCGACTGTACATTCACGAACATTTTTCTCCTTTGATTAGAAATACAAATTAATCGACCTTCTCAATAATTTAGTATTGTCAGTTTCATTACACCAAGTTAATAATCCATCATCTTTTTATGGCGAATGGTCTTGTAATTCTAATTTTGTAATTTGGCTTTCAGAACGATTTGAACTGTATCGAAGCCGCACGTGATAGTCGTATGACTAATAAAATGAACAATTAACTACTCGTAATATATCACACGTATAGCTCGCGTGTGCAGTTTAATGGGACTTCAATTTCATTGCGCTCTAACGCGGCATCGCGCTCGCTAACTTGGCGGCACGCTTACTGTGCGTGCTCAAACAGCTAATTTCACAAGAGTTTAATGAAAGCTGCATCTGGCCATACGGTGTTATATGCGAAACGAAGACGCGCTTTGAATCGGCGATTAATTGAGCCGGAATGACTTTAGCTGTAACACAGACAAATCGAGGCGTCGAAGAAAACGATTTCTCCGTAACTGGGATAATGTTACGAGAGATCGGGTCGCCCACTGACCGGAATTTAGCGTGTTAAGATTTCTTGCGATAAACGCACACCGACACGAAGAATGAACTCCACGTTGACACCTGCGGACTCGCGTCACGCACTGAAAGAAGTATTTAGTAATATACCACAAAATTTAGTAATTGTTACTAAATAATTCGATGAAATATTGCGGGTCAAACATTCGGCAACAGTTACGAAATAATTTCATTACATGAAGTAAATATATAGTTTTAAGAATCACGATTTAGTTTCTTGAACTATATATTTAGATTATAAAGCTAAACTTTAATAATTAATATCAAATCTTGATAGCAGAAAATGAAATATATTTGATAACTATTACTAAACATATATCCGTAAGGAAAATTATTTTAGGTAATTATTGTTATTTTACTAATTATATAATTCGATCGTCCTACGTAAATAATCTTAATATAACTTGACATTCTCATTTCTTCTTGATGTATTTTTTTTCACTTTATATGTGAAGAAATCATAGTTTCGACCTCGTAGTGGTCACCCCATCAAATTATTGACCATGATCCATACCGTTTTACTGTAATGGTCAGAAACCGACAAGTCCTACAAGCTCTCGTAGTATCTAAACATCTCATGTTGTAATGTGTCCTTGTATGGAGAAATAGAGAGAGAGTAAAGAATGAGTGAGTGAAAGAAAGAGAGAGAGAAGGAAAGCGAGAGAGAGAGAGAGAGAGAGAGAGAGAGAAGTCATAAATATTTACTAATAGTTACCAAATATTCTGTCGAAATATTTATAAAAATGGATGTGAATGATTTTGTAATACTTACCAAATATCTAATAATAATTATCAAACATTTAATATCAGATGTTAAATATTTGGTAGCAATTACTATTTTATTTAATTGTTTCAACTCTGAATAAAAGTTGTTTATACTGCAGGCCAACTAAATACTTGGTAATTTATATCAAATTTCACAACAGTTACCAAACATTCTGTCGAAATCTCTAACTAAATGCATTTAGTAAATATTACCAGTATTTTTTTCACTGCGGACAAGAAGAGTGTATCCGATACAGAAGGTAATTGAATAAACATAAAATGCAATTAACGAAGTTCTCGATAGTATCGAACACGTGCCGCTGATACATTGTGAAATATTCGTTTCCCTGTGTCGATCATTCAATACCGGAATTTTGTCACGTGACGGCCGTGAAAATTTTTTCAAGCGACGCTCTCGATGAAAACAATCATCTGATTCAAATATTCATATCGATTGGGATCATTAATGTTCGATAATTTTGACGTTTCGAAGCTTCGAAGAAAATTTCAAACTTTCGAAGGCTGCAATCGCACGACGTTTCGAAGTTTTGAAGAGTACAGCCTTGCGAATGAGATTGAGATTTAAGAGCGACAGATTAGGTAGATTAGTTTAGATTGATAGCGACAGATTAGATTTAAATTAGATAACAGTTATAAATGAGTTTTAAATGTTTTTCATATTTTACAAATCTCGCAATTCTGATATTTCGATATATTCAAAATTCGAATATTGAAAATACTGAGATTTAAAATCTTCCACCAATTCAAAATTCGAGTGTCGGAACCTTCGAGAAGAGAAACCAGTCCTGATATCGATGTCTCCGCTTGTTCCAATGTTTCAAGCAACAATAACAGAACAACGACGGCGAGCGGTAGTTAACAATCGTGGCGTAATCGACAGTAGCAGTTTGATACGGCTCGACTTCTAAAGAATGGGAGGCACGTAATGAAAGCCGCGTCGTACTCCGTTATTTCTTTAATAATAGTCCCGTGCAACGTACACGGCTTTCACGATGAGAACTCGTACGAAAAGGAGGCTCGAGCCTGCGGCCGAGCCGAATGTGAGGAGAGAAACCGGGAAAGGATATGGTGCGCGAAATAGAGTCGATCAGATTCGAAGAGACGGTAAGACACGAAAAAATCTCCTCGAATTTTCACAATGTAGCTTCATGATTGCATAGGAAGTCTGGCGCGTTTACGGCGGTACTAGCTCGATATTTTGGTCCTGTGTTACACCTTTAATTTTATAACACAGTAGGAGTTAAGAAATAGTAAAATAGGTTCATTTGATGTAACTTCTGCTTTGACCATGATGATATCTTAAATTTCTACCTTCACTGTTTTCAGAATTAAAAGAGGTTGTTTGGAATATTAATGTGAATTTAGTAATCGAAATGTCAAAAACATTTACAGTTTCAAAACAGCAGTGAAATTAGGTATTTAAAATTTAATGTTAAATCTTTAAAAAGTTAACAAGTGTGTAGTATCGTCAAAGTAGGTTTTTTACTAGTTTATAAGCCATCTATAGAGGAGGTGATATGGGCAATGGTCCAAATATGGCGGTATTTCAGGTCCTTATAGCGCTACAATCTAATAACAAGCTTATGAGTAATTTCATTGAAGACGTAGCGTGTCACACAGCTATATTTAACAATTACTTTCAAGACAGTGTATAAGTTACACATAATTATTAGTTTTTCGGCAGTTGAAACTTTTCGCAAGTACGTATATTTCATTTTTTTCTAGAAATGTAGTTATTATGAAATTGTTTATAATCTATAAACGGTATAAGGTTAGATGCAAGAAAGGGCATATTGAGTTGAGATGGAAATATATTGTGTTTCTTATTTAACTTTCTTATGGTAACTTAATTTCATGCATGATACGACGTTGCAAATTGGGTTACGGTGGATGGTCGAAATATGGGCTAGTAAAATGATTATGTTAGTGACGTCGACTTGCCCGTCGGAAAAAAACGACCTGAAAGCAATGATGATACAATTTGTATATTTTGTGATCGAAAATTCTCAGATGATAAGAAAGGAGAATTATGGACACAATTGTTTAATGCGCTCTTTGTGGATACACGTTAATTGTGCAGGAGCTGAGAAAATTTATTATATATGTGATTATTGTACATGAATGTGATGACAAATAAGCTAACGTTTATCTATTGACGTTCTAATATATTCGGCGTCCTTCACAAATCTATTTCTTTGCATTAAATTCTGCTATTCTGGCATAATATGGAGGTAGCCCATTTTTGGATCACTTTTTTTAAAAACAGAGATTTTCTCCTTTCGAAATCTTTTAATAACACTAAATCTAATCTATGTAAGAATTATCCTTTTTACAAATATTGAAATAGATACTCCACTAACTTCATTATACATATCCTCGTCTGGAAGAAGTTTAAACAATTTACGATATAAAAAATAAAACTAGTAGCCCATATTTAAACCTTCTCCTCTATAAGTAGGCATAAAACTATCTTGAAGAACGTCAGAGTAGCATCAAAATTTCGATTCGATCGGGCGATGCGGTTAGTATCAGCGTAGCGTATTGACTCGCGTAAATATGTAAAAAGGTGAAAGCGCACATATGCGTTTGTAGTCTGAGCGTCTGAGCTCCGCGGTGCCGAGTACAATCGACAAAAAACAAACATTTTTACGCGCGTTGGCATACGCGTATACATATGTGTCTATATACATGCGTACTTAATTCGTATAACCTGCCCATACTCCTTTTACTGATCGTTAGACGTCTCGCTTTACTTCGTACGCGCGTCTTCGAACGATTACGTAACGGAGAGTGTCGCGAGCCGAGCGGATGGCGTAGATAATAAAAGTCATGCAGTTCGAGCCGACGCACAGTGGTGCCCAAGTTTGCGGGCGAAACCTCGTAACTACACTGAAAAAAGGTTTGGTAATAGTTAACAAATGCATTTGATTGAATATTTCGTTGCAATATTTGTTAATTATCGCCAAGTATGGTGATAATTACCAACTGGTTTGGTAATAATTACAAAATGAGTAGTAATGCACAATTTTTCATTAAGTTGAACTAAACAAATTATTGAATAAGTAATACAATATTTACTAATAGTTACCAAATATTCTGTTGAAATATTTATAAGAATGGAAGTGAATGATTTTGTAATACTTACCAAATATCTAATAATAATTATCAAACATTTAATAACAGATGTTAAATATTTGGTAGCAATTATTATTTTACTTAGTTGATTTAACTCTGAATAAAATTCGTACATACTGCAGGTTAAATATTGGGTGATTAATATCAAATTTCAAAACAGTTACCAAATATTCTGTCGAAATTTTTAATTAAATGCATTTAGGTAGTATTACCAATCTTTTTTCAGTGTAGAAAGCGAAAGGTCTCCGGTTCGATTTACGTCCCGATATAATTTTATTTAAATTCCTTACAGTAAAACGGACTTGGCTTTTTTAGAATTCTTAAGGCATTTTAGAATCGTGGACATTTAAATTTAGTGTTTGTGTCATCGAAATATTATATCGAAACCTTACATTTACTCGCATTCAATTCTAAAAGAAATAAAAAAATCGTTATTTAAACAGGAACTATATTTAAAAAACATTTAATTTATTTTAGTTAATAGATGAAAATATATTTTTTTACATTAAAAATATTTCTTTTTATTGATATTTTCTTCTTTCTACTTGAAGAATTATTTCTTCAAGTTAAATAAATATTTTTTCAACCTAAAAAATTATTTATTATAATTCAATATATTAATAAAGTATTTCTGTGACTTTAAAAAATATTTTTTCGAGTTAATAAATATAATAAATTTATTTTATTTAGGGGATTACCCTATTAAATAAAAAGATTTTTCATTGAAATGAAAATTTTTAATTTTTTATATTTATTTTTTGTTTTAAATGTTACATTTACTTTTTAAATAAATATTTTTCTGAAACTGAAAAACATTTTTTTCAATCAATAAAATATATTAATTTCAATCAAATAATTATTTAGTTAGAAGTATAGAAATAAATAATTTCTTTTTAATAGAGTGAAATTTGTTTGATTTTAATAATAAATATTTTTTTTTACTCTAGGATGCACCTGACCGATGAATAAAGAAGAAGCTGCGTCGATCCTCGCATCGGTAGTACGTCGTGATTTCACCATTTCCCGCTTCGCGTCGCATCGCACAATCACCAAGGAAAGAATAGTCTCTGTCGGCGACGCCAGATGCGAGCGTTTGCATGTAAATATGCACGTCTGTGTGCCATCTGCGTCATTGCGTGCATAAGATGATGTCAGGCAAGATTTGACCTTTGTTAGGCCGCGCTGATGCAAATGCGCTGCCGTCCAATGAATACATACGCCAAGTCAAGTTCTTCTTTTAAGTCCTATTCGAGCTACCCATGATATAATTCCGCGTGCATTCCGAGGTGCAAACGATGCGCGGTTTTTGTACATCGAAAGTATCGTCATGTATCTCAATTGTTAAATCGACGAATTACGGCCGCGAATCGGTCGATATAGACACATGAGATATCTCCCGATATAGGATGATTCATAAATGCATGGCAATATTTCAAGGAGTAAACGAGCATTGAGCATCGAGTTCCGCACTCGCTCGAAAATACTGGGTAAGCAACTAAAATATTTTAAATCGAAGAAATTATATTTTTAATTTAGAAGCTCATCATTTTACAAATTATTTTACAAATTTGAAAAAATATTACTTCAATGATTTGTAATAATTTTAAAATATTATATTTAAGAATTTTTTTTAAATCTAACACATATTTATCTAAATGAAAGAAATATATGTTTCAAAATATATTTCCATTATTTAAAAATTTATTTTTTTTAGCATAGTTTCATTTGCATGCAATCGGAAAAGCTTAATACGTCGACTTTTGTATCACCAAGCTACAGTTAAAGATTGATCATTTTAATTCTAAGCTACCAAAATGTAGCACAAAGTTGTCAATACGATTCCTTTCTACTCTAACCGATCTTCACAAACGCGAGTTTGATAACAACGAGCCAACCTGACAGCAGCTTGAATAACCCAAAATTGAAACTAAAAGCCTTCATCGTTCATTATGTTCGATGTAGGAACACTTGCAATTTTCACATTAATTTCCGAATCAATTTCCTATTCGTACTACTTACTTGATTTCATTATTAGACACGTCACTGATAACTTGCAATTTAATCTACTCACTCACTTTAGTTAACCGTGTTTCCCCTACTAGTTAAATTTCGCGTGAACAAAATTATAGAGCGATTTTTAGCAATAAATTGCTTCTTAGTAATTTTCCTTAATAACCATACGATAATTTTTTTATGAAAATAGCCATACGATAATTTTTTATGAAAATCTTAATTCCGATGCGGAGAATAAAAGAATTAATTTTCCAAACTTCCAAGAAAAGAATTAATTTTCCAATTTTCCGCTTTAAGCCGCTCGTACAAAAACTCGCGATATCAGGCATAAAATCGATTCACAATACAGACATACTCGATATTATTCGTAATTAGTGGTTCGCGTAAGATATCCACTTCCTGTTTTCCCGACTAGCTATTATGGAAACGGGATTCCTCAGCGATTACGTGATTTTCACTTCAAGGTACGCGGCGAAGCTTTAATTATATGCGGTCTCAAACGGCGACTATCGTTATAAAGTTGACGATGAGAAATCCGCTTCTCTCTCATCTCCGATAATAGAATGCGTTACGTATCGAACGGCAATAATCATTTCGCAAACTCGTCGTAGTAGTCGCACCACGTCCATCGGAACAAGGTGTGAATCCGAAGAAGAAAGTGCACTTTCATAAGTACACTCAATTATTTATGCGTGATTGCAGCTACGCGTTCGCCGCAGAAATGTCAACGATTTCATGGCTAGAAAGGAGCGTTGTATCACCGCGCCGACATTCCCGTCGTAAATACCGCAGAGTGGATATCGTTGTTCCCGCGCACGTTACGGTAATCCGAAACGAAATTTTCTCGTGGAGTCTTTTTCTTTTTTCTGAATCGTCGAACAAAAGTTGCAAAAGAATCCTCTGTTGCACAAAACGGGGGTAGACGCGGCATTGTTTTCCTCCCGTTCTCCTCTCTCCTAAGGTTAACCAATTATATCGCAAGTGGATATCCACAGGCAAAAGTTACGCACGGATTGCGTTCGCGCGAGCCTTTTAATTAATTAAATGTGAATTCTGAATTCACGGTTCAAGAGTTGCGGTTTTGCCGAAATGGCAAGTAGGAAACGGATCGTCGCAGTGTGCGCATTCCCGTGCAAAGTTGAAAGTGCGGGGTTAGAAATTTCTCGATGGCGAGCCGGAGAAATAAGGGCGGTCTCTTTCGCATCTTTCCAGCGCGATAAATACAAGGTAACGAGTAACTTTGATGATATTAGTGCGCAATGTTTGCCGGTATCTAGATACAATTATCTAAATAATCGTCCAGATGAATAAATAGATCATCTTTATCTTTATCTAGATAGAAGAAATACAAAATATATTCATCTTCATATTAGATAAAAAAACATGTTATATCATCTCAAAATTATTTGAAATGATGTTATGGTCCATATTCTGAACTTATTTTTTGATAAAATGAATGAAATAATATGGATTTGTGCGTTAAGCCCGTATCAGATTAGGAATTGGAGATTAGATTTCAACGAATCGGCAAATTTCGATTTTGCCTCCTTTGGTCCGTTCTTTGTAACTGTATTGTTGAAATTCGGTCTCATCTTTATCTAGATGAATCTGAAATAATCTAAGGCAAACACTGTTAATATTCAATCGGTCAATCCGAAGGATTTTGGTCGCGCGCGACATTCATTTACGTTGCATCATTACACACGCTAGCTTGTCGTGCGATTCCCGTTATAACTTTTCGAATATTACGGTTTCTGCTATCTGGTAAACCGGTTTCGAAACGGACATTCCCGAAATTTTGGATTACTCTTGTTACACGTACTTATGCATGTTGATGTGCATGCTTATGCACATCTGTGCTTTTTCAAATTCATCATTCGATAACGGTATTTCAAACACAAATTTTAGCACATCGATTTCGCGTGAGTAATGTTCGCCGATAAGAGGCTCGTTAAAAATCTCGGATGAAAACGGGAAATTGCCCGAAGTAGCTCGAGTCAGATGGTTGATGGAATTAAAACCATAACTCCGTGTCCCAGATTACTTCCGGCACGAGAGAATTGTCGTTTCATTCAGAAACTATGAAACGAACTGCTAGTCGTTTTTATTGGGCATAGTTACGATTACGGTTATAGTTACAGCTCCAATATGCTGCGTGAAATTTGCTCGCCTCTATACGTCTCCATCCTTTTGTTCCAGAACTCATGTGATATGGACATAATCCCTATCCATAACCCCTAAAAATAAGCGCATAATATTCTTAGAATATTATGTAATATTTTTTTATATTATATAAATATTCTATTGATGTTATATGTCCACATTATATAATATTCTTGGCATATTATAAAAATATTCTCAGAATATTAAGAAAATAAAATAATAAAAAAAAATATATATATGAATTATATATATATAATTTTTTAGTATAAAATATATTTTCACACAAAATTGTTTCGACTTTGTTTATATAAAAAAACAATTGATATTATAATACATTTTATATCAAAGCTACAATTATATATATTATATATTAGGTGCTTGAATTAATTCTCGCTGCTTTTTGCTGCAGAAACTCATGTTTCTTTCAAAAGAACGATACATTATATCTTATTCAATTGTCCTTCGGAAGCTACAATTTTTCCCACTTTTCTGGGAACACATGGATTTCGCGCTAGAAAAATTCAGGTTCTTTCAAGGCAATCCAGTCATCGAGCCATTTTTTGATATCTTTGAAAGAACTGAAGTGCTGTTCAGAAAGACCATGCTGCATCGACCGAAATAAATGGTAAAGTAATTTGAAGGAGTAACATCTGGTGAATAGGACGGGTGGGGTGAGACATCCTATCCAAGTGCCTCCAAGATTTCCTTCATTGGGTGATTGGATTTTCTTCACTGGTGTTGCAACATGTGGTCTAGCATTGTCATAGAAAAGAATAATTTTGTCATGTCTTTTGGCGTATTGCAGGCGTTTTTCTTTGAATGTTCAATTCAAATTGAGTAATTGTCGTCGGTAGCGTTCAGCATTGATGATTTAACTCGATTGCAGCAGCTCAGAATACTCTACACTGACTTAATCCCACCAAATTCACAGCATGATCTTCTTTCTGTGAATATCCTATTTTGGCGTTGATGTTGATGGTTCGCCGGGACGCACCCATGATTTCTTGCGCTTAATATTGTCGTAATGAATCAATTTTTCATCGCCAGTCACAATTCGATACAAAAACGACTTCCCTTTTTGTTTTTGAAGTAGCAATTCATAAATGGTTAAACGCTTCGCAATGTCTCTTTCTCTCAATTCATGTGGGGCCCAGTTTCCTAGCTTCTGGATCATTCTCATTGCTTTTAAACGTTTACTAAAGGTTGACTCATCGACATTTAGTGTTTTCGACAACTCTTTGAGTGTCCGACATAAATCTTCTTCCAATAATATCTCCAATTCTCCATCTTCCAACTTTTTCAGCTGATCAGGCCGCTCTTTGTCATTCACGTCAAAATCATTGTCTTTGAATCGTCTAAACCAATCTCTGCAAATTGTTTCAGATAGAACATGCTCCCCATAAGCCTCCACTAGCAAACAATGGCTTTCAGCAGCAGATTTCTTGAGATGAAAGCAGAAAATTAATGCTTTCCGCAAATGCTGGTTTTTTGTTACAAAACCCGACATCTTCAATGCAATAAAAATTTGTGTTCTTTGCACTACGCTCTAATGTCACACACTGATTATTAAAGCCTATTGACAGTCTTTTCCTATACATCAACAGTCATTTTCGGCCATATTGAAATAGCAAAACACGGAATATCGAAGTCACGACGAATTTTAAATCATTCTGCATGTTAGCTCCCAAATGGAATTATCACGCGTCCAGTTGTGACACACACTGCGTGTGTTTACTTAATAATTTACTCGTATACTCGATACCCGAATTACACTTCGCTTGCACGGAATAGTTTTTATAGCGACACATGTTCTATTATTATTTAATTAAAAAACAAGCGGTTTGGTAAAGGACGCGCTTACGTCGTGGCTTCAAATTTCACGATAAATGTACAGGTATCGCGGGTCAACTTTCGTAGAAAGCACGAACGTAACGTGAGAGATAAAAACGACAAACATGAAGAAAATACGAGACGGCGGGCGAGAGAGAAAAAGAGAGGGAGGGAGAGAGAGAAGGAAGGGGTGAGAAAGGAGAGAAAGAAATAAAAGATTGAGAGAATAAGGCTGAAGATGAAGTCCAAGAGGAGGAGGCTGAAGAACTATTCGTCGCACACAAGAGGCCTGTCGCCATGGTGGCCTCTTTGACCTGCTTTCTCTATTCCCACCCGATTTGTCTCGTGGACATGCCTGCCTTGCGTTTCCTTCAACGGGGAAATTCACGAAGCGGCTCCCGTCACCTGCCTCCGCAGCGGCGGTCACAGAAGTCGGCGGATACGTCTCTCTTGAATACGCGGAATCGCACGGAGGCGGAAATGGAAAAGACCTACGGGACAAGTAGGTCGCTGTACCTTCGCCGGTGCGACCGGTGTCGTCGGCATCGCTTCGTTAGCAAAGCTAATGCGGAATATTAGTAATTCACTACTTTGTGCTTACGCAAGTCATTTACGTGGCCATTCGCTGTGCGAGCGACGGCAATACGGTGAAAGTGTATTTACATGAAGAGCGAAAAAGATGATCGCCGAGACTTCAGATTTCGAAAAGTTATTGCTATTTGCTAAGGACGCGACCCGTGGTGCATCTCATTAGCGGCACATATTTTCTTGCAAATAATCTTTTTTTGAGAGTTTGTGGATTAATGCGTCTCGAAATAAGAACCCAAAAGCGGCATGATACCTGTAAGATACTTATGATACCTGTAAGATATGTATGATACCTGTAAGAAATTATCAAGAAAATAAAACAAAGTATCAAAATTACATTATTTCCTACATTTATTATTTATCCTCACATGTTATCCTTAATTTTATATATTTTTTTAAGTTTTAAAAATTTTACGATGCATATTGCTCTTTTATTATATGGAAATGAGTCTCTTGACTTCTTCTTTTCGATCATCTTAAACGATAAACTGGAGGAAATCAGTCACTGTCAGCTTCAACTGCAACTCTGTCAATTTAATCTTTGATCGTCGTCGGAATTTCTGGATTAACGACGGGGCCCAAATAACGCTGCATACGTTGTTAAATCGAAAACAAGTAAAGCTCGTCGATATGATCGACTTCAAAACGTTTCTGCTACAAAAGAAAGAGAGGAAGAAAGTCAGCTCGGTTGACGAAGGCAATCAGGTAAGGTCACATTTGTGTCGCGTTTCATCATCATCAGTCACTTCACCTTCTTCGTTCACCGCGTCCGACATCGGGTCGAACTAGGTTGCGCGCGTTAATCATCCATGTGAAAATCTATAATACGAGCGGGCATAAAGTAGCTTAATTTC
Source organism: Dinoponera quadriceps (assembly GCF_001313825.1). Taxonomy (NCBI): domain Eukaryota; kingdom Metazoa; phylum Arthropoda; class Insecta; order Hymenoptera; family Formicidae; genus Dinoponera; species Dinoponera quadriceps. Next base: position 2,169,466 of record NW_014554511.1, on the reverse strand, counting down.
GGCTCATGTGTGTAGACCCGTGCAAGTCGACGCAGCATATTACTAAACTAAGACGAAAAGCTCCGAACGAAGCTTCCACAGCCCGTCGGAGCGAGATACGCTGATAGGTTGAACGTGAACGTTGTATAACGTTGTTTTGGAACCGTCCGGTTTGTGCCCTCATAGAAATCTGTGCAGTTTTACTAGACATTCAATCAGTTACTGTCTGACGATATTGCATTCTCATTAATTGTGTCAATCAATACTTTGTAGGAAATGGACGAAAACTTGATAAAATTTAGTTCAGCACCTGAAGCAGATTTCTTGGAAAAAATATGTACAGTTTGCATAGGGCAATTGCCCAGTTATTGTCTAGTATTACTGCATTTCACAGATATATCGAAATTACACAAAAACTGGAAAAGAACATAGTTTCATTAAGTTTTATACCGCACGTACACGCATAATGAAGATTATATTATATTAAATTATATTAAATTTATAATTCAAAGACGATCTTGAAACTATGTAAAAAATGAGTGAGAACGTAGCAAAACATAGAGAAGAGGAATTTGGAGGAAATCCAGAATTTAACAAAAAAATACTTTATGACAGAAGTGACAAGTAAGGTAGAGTTGAAAGTGAGCAGACAACAAATGGGCTGTATATTAATAATACAGAATTGTATTGTGACTAGAACACATCAGACTATCTTAGAAGTCCATCTCACATTTCACATCTTGTACAATTGTGGACATAAAAGTTATTTGGCTTTTTGGAATAAGTTTGGCAAACCTAAAACTGATCCAATGACAGAATAGTTCCTAAGAAATAAATTTCCTATTGGTTCATCCAGTTATGTTCTGAAATTTATTAGAAAAGCTCAGGTAACTTTTATGTCTACGACTGCACCACGACTTTTATTAAACTTTAGAATTGCACAATAAGCAAACATGCAGTAAACTTGCTTATCAATCATTTGAATAGTTTCTTTGTCCAATTATTGCTCACTTATCGGTCAATAAATGAGTTCAGATTTTGCGCATCTTATGTGTCCAGTAACTGCAGACAAAGCGACTTACATCTCGATCAGGATCCCAACTGTTTTATTCGGCAGTTACTGGACAGATTCAATTTAACTGTTCATTAACTGTTTAAAAACTGCACAAAATTTCCACCAGGGTAATGTGAACATGTATTCGTCTGACGGACCGAATTCGACGCGGAAAGGACGACTTTTGGTAGTTATTGGGAAAAAAGATGCATATATGTATCAGCATAATTCGAAAGAATTCACGATCACTCTTCCGTTTCGTGCATCACCGTTAATTCATCACATTTGCCGTTCCACTTTCATCGGTGAGAAAGCGCGCACACGTACATATCTCGAGAAAATCGAGAATTCCACATCACTGGTCGAACGCGTTCTTATAGACGCTATTACATACAACAAAATACGCACGTGTAATTATGTAACTGGTTGCGTGTCGATGGTGAAGCAGGTTTCCCGAGCAACGGAAAAACCTAATTGCAAATTCACACATAAAAAAGGAAAGTTTTACTTCGCGTTTAAGTCAGTCAATCCCGTGTAACTTCGATCCGCTGTTATCGTTCGCGCTTGAGAGATCGGCATTTAATCGTCATCTTATTACATTCCGTAGAGAAGACATTCGCGGAATTAATTTTGATGGTGTGTGTGTGTGTTGTTCAGCAAAAGAAAAAAATCCCGGGGTCATTAGTGTCTCGAATCACCTCAATGTCAGCTTCCAGAATATGCAATAAAAATGTTTACATTTACTTTTAAGATTTCAAAGTTGACTTTCACGGTATCCTTCAAGGTCACATGAAAGTCATATCCATATAATAGACCGTTTCATTTCCTAAAAATTTTATACGAGTATGTAACATTTTCTGCTAAAGTCATCATTTTCTGAGATATTTCACCATTTCGGAACTTTTTGCCATCACTGTTTGTACACAATATTACAAATATGGAAATATTTATTTTTTATTTTTCTTATTAATTTTTATCTCAGTTTATTTATATATCAGTAAGATCTAATATATCAGTAAGAGCTGCACATATAATAGAAAACGGTATATAAATATTTTAATATGTGTACACATATGTATACATATATATATTATTGCATAACATTACGTTATTATATTATCGCGGATTACCATAAGTTACATATTTCCTTTGACTATATTTTTAAAACAAACTATCAATAATTTTTTAAATTTTGTACGTCTATATATTAGTCCTTAACATAATAATAATTTTTATTAAAATCCTAAATGTAGTTTAGAATAAATTAAAGATAGAAATTATAAATAGAGTATTAATTTGAGAGAACGCGAAATTTGAAAAGTGTCAACTTTATTTATGAATATATCAACTTCCAAATAGTCAATTGTTTTCTAACTTCGTTGTTAAAACGTGTAGATAATACTTTTCCATCAATACAATTTTTCCATCAATCTAATTAAAATTTAAAGAGAACTCAGACTATTCTCAGAAAACAATTTTATGAATTAACTACCATAAATTAAATATGTTCATTATAACTTATCGAAGAGACGCTGGCTTTGATTTGATCCAAGATATGTTCTCGACGCTTTATATCGTCGCTAGAAAATTATCGCAGCACTTTCAGCCACGTGTCACGTTATGTAAAAAACTATGTTATACCTGAAAATGTACTCTGAACTGTTAATTACTTATAGAAATAAATACAATAATTTCCTATTACTCGTTCCTATCTAAGAGAGGCGATGATGTAAATAATGTCCTAGCTCTCCGACTCGGAAGCAATTTTACATTACATTCCGACACTCGCAATCCCTGAGTACTCGCACAGACCGCAAGAACTCCCATTATGTACAGCGTGTTAAGTAACAGGAGAAAATTGTCGCAGAGCGAATATTTACCGTCCTTGTCGTAAACAATATTTACACAATATTTCCGCGAAAGCGGAAGCGGAAAAACACACCTCGTAAAATATATTTTTGCGGAATATTTTTATAAAAATAATTAAACTGCAAGAGCAAATTGAAAAAAAACATGTTGATGCACGCGTTAATAAATATCAATAATAACAATAAATCATAAAACAACAGTTGTAAAATATTCTTTCAAAAACATCGCGAGATATTGGGTTGTTAGATAAATTCGGACAAATTTTTACGAAAAATTTAAAACTAATTCTTTCATGGATTCAATTTTAATTTTTTCGTTTCTCTTTTCGACAAGTCACTGAAGAAACAGTAAGAACATTATTATTATTGAATAAAGTTATGCTAACTATAATTAATGACCTTAAACATTAATGACCTTGCATTTTTTGCAAAAATATCTATGAACTTATCGTGAACAATTTAATAATAATTATATAATCTGACACGAGGATGACAGATTTACGAATTTCCATTATTAGTGTTTAGCGTTTAAAATATAATCGTACGTCTTTTGTATCTATTAAAATGTTTAAACGGACGAAAGGAGATTTGATTTTAACCAATTATACAAATTAACAAAGAAAATTTAATAAAAGACGGCGAAAAAGAGAAACAGAGAGGAGAAGGGATGGAGGGAGAAAGAAAGAGATGGGGGGGATATATGTCGGAATATATATACACGGTGTCCCATTTTAACTTAGATGCCTAAATATTTTGAAAACGGTGAGTCAATGGAACAAATGTTTTAGACAAAAGTTGTATGGTTTGGAGGAGGTCATCAGATAGTGACATTGGTTTGACCTTTGATAGTCTTTTGAAGATCACATGAAGGTCATCTTTAATTTCTTAAATGGAAATTTCTACTTTTTATTGCATAATCTTGTAGCTTACTTCAAGAACTTTTCAAAACAATTATAATAAAATACTTTTGCATTAAGTACTTTTTAAGTTATGAGGCTTGAAAGTTGCAGTACCGCCGTTAACACTACACAAGGTAAATACAAGGTAAATATAAGGACTCCACGATTTGTCACTCCCGTATTTTCTGACTACAAACTATCTTTGCTATGTGTGGATGTATGTGTGTGTGTGTTAGCAGAGATAAGGATCTCACAGTTTGTCACTCCCGTATTATTTTTTATGTGTTTAAATTTTATTTGTCGTTAATATGTTAATAGTGTATATATATATATATAAATAAATATATATATATATATATATATAAATATATATATATATATATATATATATATATATATATTTATATATTTATATATTTATATATACACGATACACACAGTATATCAGCAAGAGACTCGGAATATCGAGTGGCCTGCGTGCTTTGGTGAACGAGTTTTGGCAATGAGCGAATGAGAAACGACGAATACAGGACACATCATCCTATGATTTATCTTAAGCAACATTCATGTTTTCAGGTCAAAATGCTGGTGCCTATTTAATTTTTTCTTTTATTCTTTTTAACTTGAAATCAAATTTCTCGCACCGATCACTGATGTGGCCAGTAAAATCACGCTCGACATTTCGATGTCGCAAATTGCGGTTACACGATTGCGTGTTTAATGTTTTTAACCCGTTAAAAATCTATCGGCACAGAGTGAACGGCGCTCCACAGCGTTTCGAAGTGTCGCTCGAACTTAAAATGAATATTGCGAAAGTATGAGTGTACACTTACGATTACTGCCATCAAATAACGTAACTATGATATTGTGTATGAAAAGTATTACATATTAACGACAAATAAAATTGCTCAGTGGAACGCGTTCTCGTTAACTGAAAAATTTAATTTCATATATAGGATGTCCCAAACTAATTTTGGTTTCCGTGATGTGCAAGTAGAACGGATGAAACTGAGCAGAAAAGTCCTGCATCATTTTGCAAATAACATAAAATTTCGAGTTATCAATAACTGAAAATTGACATGCAGAGGCTTCTTTAAGTAATAACTCAAAAATGTGCATGTTATTTGCAAAATGGTAAGAGACTTTTTTTGTTTTGAACAGTCTAATTTCCAAGTATATGACAACTATTGTACTTAACGACAAGGTTCAAGGGTCAAAGTTTAATATACTGTCTGTCGACATCCTGTATAATCGTCGTATTTTCTCGAAAATACCACTGACGACAACCCAGCAATTGCCGGAGCGTGCGACATGGAACGCATCTCATTAATATCGTCACTTGCGTGGCGGGCGTCAATTTTCACGTGGAACGAAGATAATGATTCGCATTCGTACCGGAATTGCACCGCGAAGAGCGCAATCGAGGCGTGCTATGGAAGTAGTAGTTTCACAGGCAGATGTAGCCGCGAGAAAGCGCAGGATTACTTCGTAGCTGTCGTCGGTGCATTTGCGTACATAGGCGAGGTATCCTCCGGTCTCTGTAATTTTGCGAAATAGGCCGCACAAGCGCGAACGGGATGAATAACGCGGGTGCGCGGTAACAAAACGAATACGCAAAGAGCGAAGACAAAAACGAAGCGTGCGCACATACTTGTGCTCCAAGACCGCCGCCGATGTTTCTCTCGGCGCGTCGGATTGCCGTAATATCGTTTTATCGAATTTACCGTTATGTCAATCCGTTCCGCATCGATGGCCAGACCGTCGTGTAGGCAAGACGCTCGCTTAGCAACACCGGAAATTTCGTAAAATAAAACGCGCTTACACACACACATACACACACACACATATATATATATATAATATTAACATACAATATATTGCATTGCTGCAAAAGTTTGTCCCGTTCCATAATCAAAATGTACATGTCATATTTATTATATGCAGGGACCCGGATCGAATAAAAACATCGATCCGGTTCCGGTTCCGGTCCACTAAAATATTTAATAAAGGTTCCGATTTCGGTTTCAGTTTTCGGAACAATGAAAATATCGGTAAACCGTTTAAATAACGATTTTTTAAGGTTCCGATTGTTTAAACATGTTTTCTTACCAAAATTTTTATTGATTTAAATTATATATATATGTATGTATATACGGTATATAACGTATACAATAATATATTATAAAAAGTAATAATATAACTTCCTCGCTGGCACTTCTTCACTATTTCCATCTTCTGCTCATAACTTTTTTGGATATATATTATCTTTGTCATTTGTAACCTCTTCCTAACGGAACATATAAATTATGCAGATTCTGAGAATATTCGGAGAATATTTCGATATTCTCCGAACTTTCTAAGAATATAGATGTTCCGTTAGTGTAATTTGTATAATTTAGGATTTCGCGAAATAGGCCGTATTCGCTGTCTTTCTATTTATCCCAGAATTGTAATATATTACTTCTTCTAATAATCCTCTTCTGTTCAATATCGTATGCTTGAAGTTTATTTTTTATTTGTCGCGATAAATTAATTAATGTTCTGCTTTTTCGTGAGAACTAGAATTTTATTATAAAATGAAAAAAATCGTTATTTAAAAGAGAATAGAAATAAGGACCGAAATAATGAACCGAAAAGAACCGACAAACCGAAAAAAATGTAACGGTTCTGGATTCCGGTTTTGTGGGCTTTATAAAATTTCGGCACGATTTACGGTTCCGGTTCGACAAAAATATCAGTTTCCATACGGTTTTCGGTTTCGGTCCCAGTCCGGATCCCTGAATATATGTAATATTTATTTATTTAAAAAATGCAATTAATCAATTAAGTATGCATTTGTATTTTAATATATGTGTATGTGTATAAGAGCGTCTTTTTTTTTTACCAAATTTTCGTTGTTGTTAAGCAAACGTTTTGCGTACACGACGGTCGTATTGTCGATGCGGAATGGATTGACATAATATATATAAACGGAAAGAAACAGTCTGATTGGCCGATACAGATATCGAGTGAGGCCAATACGATTTTATAGTAAAATATAGAAAAACTAATAGAAAAACTAACTGCAACTGTAGTACAACTGCTGAGTGACTTGTTGCAGCAATGATTGATATATGGTTGCTCCAACTAGACATTGTTGATACTTCAATTACAAAAATTTTTTAACAACTGCTTTTAGTTGGCTTAGATAAAATGTCTTGCAAACAAAATATTTTCATAACAACTGCTTTTGGTTGGCTAGATAAAACATCTTGTAAAAAAAAAAAACAAAATAAGTCATAGCCGCCTACTAGTAACGGCAAAAGCTATTCTATTATACTTCCTATGTTTTTCTCGGACCGATCACCCATCTACCCTTAAGTACACTCGTCGCTCCCGTTTCACCTCGATGATCGAACGGCAATGAGTCCAACGGTTATGCTGATATCCTTGTGTTTACTAGGGTAGTGAGTCACATTTATTTTCTGACATCGCTGCTTTGTAATATGGCCTTCCCAACAAAGTACTGCATGCCATAACCAGATCACGCGCAACTTCATTGATGTGGTTGACATATCAAAATAATGAGTCGTATACAGGATTAACACTTTGTGTATTAATTTCAGACGTCTTCCTCAGACGTCTTCTAATATTTTAAAGTGCGTAATCAGCCAAATGATGTTGGAGCGATCGCAACAAATGGTAATCTGAAGAAGCCATATCTCTTATACTAATCTCTTATACTAATTTTTACAAGTCGTATGAGTCACATTTTTACAAGTCGTCTGCGTCTTCACCAAGAGTACAACAAATCATTTCAGCGGCTTCAGCGGCATTCTTTTTTAGATGAAATGTAAAAAAAGTGCTGAATATCCTTATCAGAGGCCATCATATTTACAACTTTTTTTAGAGATTATGTCGCTCGCTCCACTAGTTCATAAAGTGTTTTGAGAACATAGGTGTTAGCATTTAAAAACCGCAAAAGCACCAGTAGACATTCTAATTTAAAATGATTTTCAAGATCGGCAAAAGAAAAGTAAGGAATTAATTTGTCTACACCTAACATTCCTGCTTACGCGAACTGTATCTTTTCCGTGTATATATATGTATATACTGTCTAGAACTTTTCTTTCAACCGCTCATGTAAAGATAGAACGTATACATATTGAATAGAAAAGTCCTGTACCATTTTGCAACCACGCAAATTTCGAAATATTCATGATTGAAAGTGGCCATATATAGAGTTTTCCTTAATTAATAACTAAATAATTAATTAATAACTAATAATTAATAAATAATTAATTAATTAAAAATTTGTGTTATTTGTAAAATGATAAAAGATTTTTTTGTTCAAAGGGACTTAATCTACAAGTATATGACAGCTGTTGTACCTAGCGGCAGACATCAACATATTGAACCTTAAACTTGGAACTAATTGTTAGATACTGTCATATATATGTAAATTAGGTCATTCTGAACGAAAAAGTCGTGTAATTTTACAAATAACACGCAAATTATTCAATTATTAATTAGAGAAATCTATATATGGCTATTTTCTTAATTTCATAATTAATAACTGGAAATTATTAATTAATTTTATTAATTAATATAAATAATATCATAATTAATAACTGGAAATTTGGCGTAGTTTGCAAAAGTAGCAGAGGACTTTTCTACTCAGTTTAATTCGTCCTACTTTCACACGAGATGTACAAAACACAGACATCTGGTGTATATATATATATATAACACTGTGCCACGGATATATCTGGGATCTAAACTCGATGAGACTTTGAAAGCACATTTCTCATCATTAACGGACATGAAGTTAGAGTAAAATAAATTAAATGACCAGTAGTATGAACTCTATGAAGATGATAAATAGGCTCATGCGTGACGTAAATAAGCTGATTATCGCAACGATTAAACGCGTTCGATGAGGAAACGGTGGTAAATATTTGTGAAAAGACTTTACAATCAGCATTCACAGCGGATCACCGCGCGATGTGCAATCCTGACTTTGTCCTGACTTTGTCCGAAGAACCAGTCTTGCTCATTTGCGTCACTTCCCATTTTACGACAGAAGCATGAGAAAGAGAGAGAGAGAGAGAGTTTTAAGTGAGTTCAAACTCGTCATAAAATCGTAACGCATGAAATATCCAAAATTTTGGCTATGTCAAACCTTTAATTCTATAACATAGTAAGAACTAAGATAATAAAATAGATTCAACTTCAACTCTAATAATATAATATAACCCCTACTTTGACCCTGATAACGTCTTAAATTTCCGTTTTCGCTGTTTCAGCGCTAAAATAGGATGATGAAGACGGCGTTAAAATTCAATCTGTAGAATTAAAGGTTGAAAAGAGAAGTTAAACAGTATCAATATCATCACAGTAAGTTTTTATTAGTCTATAGGCCGTCTAAGTAAGCGTGAACTATTCTTAAGAGCGTCACAATGCCATCGAAATTTTGACTCGAGGTGCACAAAAATAAAATAGATGAATCAACCTACTCTCTTGTCTAGATGTATTCTGTAATTTTGCAAAATGTCCATCTAACAAATCTCGAATTACGAGTGTTCCGTTTATATTTACGTAAGAAAATAATCCGACGTCCACGGTGACGTGTCGTCGTGGCCGTCGATAAAGTTACCAATCGGTGCACCGTATACACGCGATCCAAAGTGACGATCGATGGAGGTCGGCGCGGCTATCTAACTGTAAATCTAACGCTTCGCGCCGACCTGCAGACCATGCGAATCAAGTGCATCCAAGATGCGATGCGCGCGGATTTAAGTGTTAAATCCAACGGGCCTGCGCCAAGCGGCTCGATACCGATTTCAGTTCGATACGCACAGGTATTCACAGTGCCTGATTTGTATAACAAGTCGACCCATCGTTCGCCGTGCTCGACTTGCCGCCATCGATTGGTCAACGAGCGAAACGTTACACAGCCGACAAATAGTGTGTATCGCGCCAGTACATAATTTATAACTTTTTAATACGCTATCATACTCAATTCTACATACACAGACAGATTATCTCAGCCGATCTAGATGAAAGATAAGATAAGTAGTGCTACTTATCTCGAACGTCTAATATAACAAATCTCACGCGAACGTATGGTAAACGCGGTTTACGTACCTTAGAAGAAGGGGTTTGCAGGAACGTCGCGATGCCCGCTCGCACTCTATTCTTCACCCCGCGTACAGTTCCTTTGGCACTTCTAATGGCCTCCTTATCGTGCATCTTATAGCCGGCGAAGCACTCCTCGTTCTCGGCGTGCTCGCCGTTCGAGCTGTTACTGTTGTTACCGCGCAGTTCGTTCACATGGAAATTGTAATACCTGTCGTCCTCGTACAGGTACTTGTGGCCAGTCGACTGGCCGGCAGGCTCCGCGGAGGATCCCTGCTCTATCCTCTCCTGTTCCCGTAGCTTCCTCTCCTCGTAGGTGTACTCCTTGACGACCGGCGACAACGGCTTGCCGTTGAGCTCGGTCGCCGAGAGATCGGGACTCCTCACTCGCGGCGTCGAGGAGGCTTTCGAGAGGGACGACGTTCCGGACGGCGACGGCGAGACGCTGGCCGACGACACCGGCGAGCACGGAGCGGAGCCTCGCTGACGAGGGCCCGACCTCTCGACCTGCCGATCATCGCTCGTCAATCGTTCGACCCGACCCCCTAATTTCTCCACGACCGCGATCTCCTCCTTGACCTTGTCCTTCGTCGTGCCTCCCGGACGATGGACGCGGTACTCGGCGGCGTCCTCGTTCACCTCGGCGCCGTTCAGCGAGTCGCAGCTGATGTTGCTCTCGTTGTCGTCGCTGTCGACCTCGGCGCCGCTACTGGTCAGACTCCCGGTCCGATTGTGCGTACCGCCGGACAGGATCACCGTGCTGGCGTTCTTCTTCTTGGGCAACGGTGGCGGCGTGCCGTCGAGGTCGCTGCAGGTACCGCTGTCCAGGGTGTCGCTGGGCGAGCACTGTCCGCTGGACATGACCATGCCGTTCAGCGAGCCCTGGTACGAGTTGTAGTAGAAGCAGGCGTTCGCCGGACGGCCGCCGAGGGAGGACGAGTTGAGGGCCTCCGCGCTCTCACGGTGCACCATATTTTTCTTCTCGCTCCTCCTGTCGTCGCTCTCTCGATCGCGCCTCGCGCCACCGTCGTTGTCTTCGTCCTCGCGATTATCGGCCGGCGGCTCGCCGCCGAAAACACTGATCCTCACACAGCCCTCACCGGCACTCTCACAGCGTCGCTCGTTCACCAGGTTCGTCGCACTCACCACCACCGCACCACCGTCGCCGGCCGGGCCAAGTTCGTACGCGAGCCCGTTTTCCTCCAGGGTCAACCGCACCGTCGATATCACCCTGCCGACGTTCTTCTCGCCATCCGGGTTGATCTTGATCTTGACTATGTGCGCGGCCTGCTGCCGCCGTTGCTGCTGCCGCGTCGATGACTCGACGACACTGCTGCGCTCCGCTTCGTGGCCGTTCGCGGCCGATCGTACTTCCGGGATTCTTCTCCCGCAGGTTGTCGCGGAATCGTCGGCGGTAGGAGCACCGACTCCGACGAATACCGTTGCTCCGGGCCCGGGGGCGAGGGACGGCGAGGCGGAGGGGGCCCGGATTGACACAGTCTGCCGGCCGGCCTGGCTCGCGTCCCGACCCTGAGGAGTCTTCGCTGGCAGCGGCGGCGGCACGGTCATCGTCGCGTTCCCGTCCATACGTGCGCACGAAATCACCGCTCCGGACTCGCCTCGGTACAACTCAGACCTTCGGGAGGAATTTGGAAAGTCGGAAATTAACGTCCTCTCACGCCTTCCTCCTTTCTCTTTTTCTGTCGCGCGCGTCGGTTACGAAATTCACCTCCGGACGTACGCCGACGCTCGCGTCTACTCGCATCCCGTCTCGCCGAACGAACGACGTTGATCGCGCGACGATCCCCGGGAACCACGACCGGGCACTCGCTCGAACGGAATTCATTCACCGCCCAACCGTAATTCGGATTGAAGTTACGCTCGATCAAAGTCGAGTGCCCAACGGACCGCTTCTCGTGACGTCGATCGCGTCGATCACGATTAACGTATCGAGTTTATATTATTCCGTCGATATATATATATATATATATATCGAAAGAATAACAGTAGCTCGATACGTTTTATCGCACAACGTGTGCAGTCCCGACTTTGATCGAGCGTTACTATAAAGATCGCTAATTTCAGCGGCGAAACTAATACGTCGCCGTGCTTGTTCGACCCCTCCGAAGCACGAAGCAATCCTTTTAACGAATCGATTCACACTGCGATTCGGCTGATTTAGCGATCGACGTTCCACGCGTCAAACGATCATCGCGTATCTTCGGACTTTCCACGACCTTTGGGGTACCAACGAGAGACTGAATCCGTCGGAAAGACCGTATCCCAAGATATTCACGCAGGATCGCCCTTTTCCGTCGTTCAACGGAAATGCGAGGAAACATGTACATCGGACACTCACACTGGGAAATCCGGCCGATCCCGAGCGATTTACCGATCAGCAAGGACAATCGAGGGAGAGCCTGAGACGAATTATTACGGCTGTGCTCGAATCAGGTCGATCCGCCGAGAGAGAGAGAGAGAAGTGTAAGGCCCCGCGGCCCCGCTCGTCGAGAAAACGGTTAGCACCTCGTGCACACCTGTGCTCGCCGCGAGATCGTGAACTATCCGTCGCGCTTACGAAGAAGAGAGAGAGAAAGAGAGAAAGAGAAAGGCCGGTGAAGGAACACGCAGGACCGGTATACGCATCGAGAAAAAATAGAAGCAACACGAGACGAAAGGAGATGCGGAGATGGGAGATCGCGAAACACCACTTACGAACCGCATATGTATATTAAGAGCGGCGCATAGTAAAACTCGGGTCCGCGACTCAGCCGGTCGGTTGTCCAGCTGAAGAAGACGGCGGCGACGATAAAGCGACGAGCGATCGTACACAGCACGGAACGTCAGTAACAGTACTAAGTGCCTGCTGACACTCACTCGTGCAGTTTCACGGCCCGGGTGAGCACTGGAGTCCGCGGGCCCAGGACCGGGGCACGGCGAAAGGGGGAGTGGGAAATATCGGCCCGTCCGGGAAGAACACGCTCGACGGTGGTGGGGAGGGAGGGAGAAAGGCGAGACTCGGGGAAGGACGAGAACGGATTCTCCTCCTCCTCGAGTCGGCTACAGTCGTCGTCGTCGTCCGACAGGTACCTACCTGGCCGAGTAGCGGAGACGTGGCGTCCTCTATTGAGTCACCCGGTATCGACGATCCGGTACCTTATTTAAATGCCTCACTCTTTACCGTTCACCGCCTTTCACGCACGGCCGTACGACGATCTACCTGGCCACCTGCTCGCCTGCGCTTTACCTGCGCGCTACGTAGGTGTTCCCGTGTCGAGGCGTACGACACACGCTCGGCGACTCCTCACGTTGATCAGCACCTGCCGAAATTTCACCGGTGACGTCCTCTTCGCTTCTTTCCGAGAGTTCTTCATCTCGAGAGTCCGATATCATTCCCGTACAAACGTCGTCCCGGGAACGGCTGGGCAAGTGGAAAGCGCGGCAACCTCGCCGGCTACTACGGTGGATCGGTAATGCGAGCTGAAGGATGCGCCGAGACTACCTTCCTTGCACACTGATGAAGTCGCGCGGAAGAAATCGTGCGGATATCCAGCTGACTCTGCGATTTAGCGCGTTCGATATAGTTGAATCTGATTAATCGTTCTCTATTTTCCCTTCTTCCCTCTCTCAACACGAGAAGAAATTTTCATGCTACCCCGACGCTCTTAAGGATAGTTTGCGCCTACTTAGACGGCCTGTGGACCGATAAAAACCTATTTTGACGATATTGATATTTTTTAACTTCTCTTTTGAATCTTTGATTCTATAGATTGAATTTTAACGCTCCCTTTATCGTCCTATTTTAATGTTAAGACAGCGAAAACAAAAATTTAAGACATCATCAGGATCAAAGTAGGGGTTCTATTATATTATTAGAATTGAAATTGAACCTATTTTACTATCTTAGCTTCGACTATGTTGTAAGATTAAAGGTTTAACATAGGACCAAAATTTCGACAGGAATTTTTACTGTTATAATTTTTCATCGTAATCTAATTATTATTCTATTTAAAAACTGTTCCTTTATATTTAACAAATTTATATAACCGGATGCAATTCGATTCTTTAATAATTTATCAATGTTTTCTGCGAAACTTCAATTCCCTCTCCCAGGGTATCAGAAGAAATGCATGCGAGATTTTTTATATTGGCTTCGCAATTTTATATATTGACTTAAATATAGCTGACCTCACGACCTAAATATAACTGACCTCGCGACTTAGCGCTTTCGACGATTAAATCTAATTGATCGTTCTCTTTCTTCCCCTTTTTCTCTGTAACTTTTTACAGTCAAAAATTATCGTAACAATTTAATTATTATTCTTATTAAAAGTTGCTTTTTTATATTTAATAAACTCGTATAATCGCAACTCGATTCTTTAACAACATTTTCTGCAAAATTCTTTACAAAGCTTCACCTTGCAACTTTATATTGATCTAATTCTGCGATTTAGCGCTTTCGATAGTTAGATCTAATCGTTTTTTCTTTTTCTCTCCATTTTCATAAGTATAGTTGTCATTATAATATAATTATAGTATAATTATAATATAAATATATATTATATATAAATATATGTATGTGTATATATATATATATATATATATATATATACACACATACACAAATTATATTATAATGATAACTATACTTATAAAAATTGAGAGAAATAATATATATATATATACAGCACTCACCAAATAACACGCAAATTTTTGAGTTATTAATTAAAGAACCCTGTACATGGCCATTTTCAATCATCGATAACTCGAAATTTTGCGTGTTATTTGCAAAATGAGTTCGATCTTTTCTACTCAGTTTCATCCGTTCTACTTGCACACCACGGGAACCGAGATTAGTTTGGGTCACCCTATGTGTTTATATATATATATATATATATATATATACCGTCTAGGAAGCTTTAATCCACAGGATATCAGAAGGAATGCACACAGAATCTCTTATATTGACCTTGCAACGCGCGAGAAGCTCAAAGGGGACTAGAACAGGTTCCGTTACACCTCCCAACCGCGTGCATACCGTGGAACGTTCGTCTGGTTATTCTTGCCGCCTGATTTTTTCCCGTCTGAGAAGTCTATTTCGCGCCTATGACCTCTGAGCTTGTCGATGATCCGCCAAGTGACACGATTCGCGCGTAAGAAACGAGGAAGGAAATATTTTCATCGCCGTGTGTGATGTCACGAAATAAATAACGATTATATTTGATTGCCTTGTACACTCACAATTGCTAAATAATCTGCCGGTCGAAGACGAGTCGGCATTTGATCTCGTAATTTGTCTAAGAACGATCGTCGGTCATCAGCGATGACCCAATGCAATAAACTCTTTATAAACTTTCCTGCATATAATTAAACGTATGATATATAGTCGTGTGTGTGTATGTATGTGTGTGTGTGTGTGTATGTGTGTGTGCTTAACATGGAATACACTTGATTGCTCGTATTCTGTCCGCATTACCGATAATCTCCTCGAGTGATTGCACGAATTTTATTGATTCTTAGTATAGTAATTTGGAATTTGCTAACTGATTCTCGGTATTATTGCTATAACGTGCACTCTTGCAACGTTTTACGACGTCAGTTCTCTTTCTCTGGACAGGAACCACACGTTCATTGGTTCTGATTTCCCCTTCATTGAGACGGGTCCCCTGTACTCCAATAAAAACTGCGGATCCTGATTCTCCGGCATACAGAGATATCTGTAACAAACAACAAAAATATTTCTTAACACATTGCTAAACGTGCGCAAGTTACACCGCCTTGTTGCACTGAGGGACAAAATACGAGAGTCAATTAAAAAGTGTCCGTCTTAATCAAGAAGACAACATTTTTCTGGACGAAATGAAATTCATTATTCAACATAATTTCTTCTTAATTCAACATATTTATTCCAAATTCTTCAAATCTACCTCACCTTCGGTAAAATATGATTTGTCTGAAGCAGAAAAATAGTCATTTATATAATAGCATCAATTATATCAGAATATCAGAAAATGAAATTTTCGATGAAGATTTTTCCCCAGACAGCCATTCTTTCAAATTTGAGAACAGGGAGTCGCACTAAGCCAAATCTGGAAAGTACACTGGGTAGGGAATCAATTAAAACTTCAATTCGTGTGCAATTTTGCCATCGCGATGGTTGACTTATGCGCCGGTGCGTTGTCTTAGAATAGAATTTTTTCTTGGTCAAATACAAACGTTTCATCTTCATTTCGGAAACGAGAGTTAAATTTACAATTCCTATTAAAATAATAACAATTACTAAGTGAATAATATATGTTTTCTTACCACAAATGGAGTTAAGCCATTTTCAAAATTAACAACTAGATTTGTTATAAAATTTGAAAGAGCCCAAGTCCATACACACATAATATACGACATAATTTAAAATGCTTCAAATTGAAAAAACAATATTCAATTTATTTTATATTTCTTTACAACACTTCAAAAACACAATTTACGCAATTTAGGAAATCTTCTAAATATATAAATTACATGACAATTTACTGCTCATCTACATTTTGTGTATGCGAGAGAGATTTGAAGAAATCATGGTGCTCCGGTAGTATATATCGTAATAAGTCCATCATGTCCTTGTATTTCGCTGTTGTAATTCGTTTTATATTTTTATAAAGTGGTGTCAATACAATATTTTCGAATTTTCTTGGTCTATTCCGACGTGGTAATAAATCCAACATTTTAAATTCTGCATTCTCATCCATTGATATCTTATAGAAAATTGTATATGGTTCATTTCTCAAAAAACACATCCAGCATATTTTTAACTAATTTATTGTCTTTCCTTTTGCTTGCCGGGTATCTGTTTTTGCAAATAACACGCAAATTTCTGAGTTATCAATTAAAGAAGCCTCTGTACATGTCCATTTTCTATCATTGATAACCCGAAATTTTGCGTGTTATTTGCAAAATGGTATAGGGCTTTTCTGCTCAGTTTCACCCATTCTACTTGCACACCACGTTAACCAAGATTTGTTCGGGACACCTTGTGTAATATCTTCCCGATTGATCGGCAACCTGTTAAGAAGAAAACAGAAGTATTATTTGAGAACGTACTGTCCAAGCGAATTTCGATCTTTGCATGTAAGTAAGAAGCATAAGAGGCTTATACATTCTCTGCACGGGTATAGAATGTCTCAGAGGAGGTGCATTAAAGAAACCCTTCAAACACGTATTTCACGTCTAAACGAATTAAGCTCGTCGTGTGTGAGCCGGGCTGCTTTGCCCCGCTGGTAATCATTAAAACGTGAACGTTCGCGACGACGGTTGCGCGATCTTGAAATCATTGAAATTACACATCGCCCACCGTTTCTCGCAGTTGAAACCTGTCGAAACTCATGGAGGTGTTGATAGATTGCTACTTCGACAGACTATTCTCAGAAATGGAGCGCAGTTGTTTAGCCTCACGCTACAAACGTCGAGAGCTGGTCAATTATTTCACTGATGTGATAAACAGTTGTGCAGAAGGTAACATAGTTCATGACACACCGGCGTCGTACGTTATGCATATTTACGCAAGTTGCGAATGACAGGCATCATATCGGTCGGGAATCGATAATAATTAACGCGACAGTGTTATTTTATCAGCCGCGCGCGTCCGACGCAGAAAATTCCTGAAATTTCTCGTACATACACGATAAACCACTGATGGCATCGACGCAGAAGAGATGGACGATACAGTATCGATATTTTAGTGCAAAAACATCGATGCTTCGTAACGATATTTTACCATTCGAAGTTTCCATATATCGATAGACGACCCCTAAATATTGAACTCTGATACGCCTATACCGCACGCCCGTATTAGCGATTGTTTTGTGGATTTGACTGCCTCCTAACAACTCATTTAAAAGCCTGAGCGATTAATTTTATTAGTTATTTTTTGCCAAGAGGCTATTTTCTACAGCAGATAAGATAACGACCAAAAAGCGAAATGAGTTAATGAGTAACTACCTAAAACTAATTATTATTTCTATAATCTCCTAATCTCAGCAATTGGCATTTATAAATACGAGTATTTAATTTGGCATTTTGAATTAGCGCGGCGTTTCTCATGGATTTGTCTCCAATGTTTCGTAAACATTTCGTTAACATTTCACTTCTTAAAGATGAGGCACGATACGAGATTAGCATTCATAGAGTAATTATAAATTATTATTATGTATTTCTCATAACATATAAAATGATATAAAATAATATAATTAATTTTACAAGTAAAACTATTTTATTCATGTTGTGCATTTTTTATTAAAAAAATAATTTTAGCATGATTATTTCAACGTTGTCATAAATACGTCCAATTCATATTACATTCATATAATGTATACAACATAAGTACTTTTAATCAGAGTTCGAGAGTAGAGTTGTGCGATATAATATCGATATATAGGGAAATAAGGATTTCTCTCAGAAAAATAGGATTTTCCTCTGCAGTTTGCGGAGAAAAATCCTATTTTTCTAGGGAAAAACTCTATTTCCCTATGTATCGATACTATATCGATACTGTATCGTCCAACTCTATTGGAAAGTAACGCGTTACTTGTAATGTCATTATCGTTATAAATTAGTTTTTCATTGATTTCGTAACGACGTTACTTTTCAGTAGTAACCTTCCTAATCCTGCTTTCAATCTATTATTTATATGCAATTCACATATCGATATTGTTGGTACCGATACAAGGCATGCGATACATTTTGTACATTGCTATTTTCTTCTACTTATCGATACGATATATGAGCCATTTATTTTGAAAGTGGCCTAAGTCCATTTGTCAACTTTTCTTTGTTGACTGTAGTAACGTGTATATCTCAATTAAAAATATAAATGGACTTAGGTCACTTTCAAAATAAACGGCTCATATGTATCGGTATACATTCGGGTTTCCATCGGCCGTCTCTGCGACGGAGTGTAATTAATGAAGCGCGATAATCTCATCTGCTAATTTCTTATCGCCGTTTCCCTGCCGCCCGGCAAAAACGCTTCTCGGAGAGAGCCAGCGGGGATATCTCCGCCCATTATGATCTTACCGTTACATCAAACCGTACCTAATGCTTCTTATTTGTCTACGTTGCCTCGCCAATGCCGTTGCGCCGGTAACGGTGAAAAATTCCCTCGCGTCAAGCGCGTCGCCGTGCACGAATTCCAGAATAATTTGCATCCGCCGGGTGTCTCGCCCGCGCGTTCCAGCGCGGAGATACACGCTTCTCGCCTCGCGCTCGATAAGATCGACTGGGAGGGTCGGGGAGGAGGGAGGGTACGAATGACGTGCGCTCGATGCTTCCAGCGGAGAACCTCGACAAGCAGGACGTGTGCGAGAGGATCGTCCTCTCAGCTCTGCGGTATCACAACATCACGATGATGGAGAACGGGTCGGTCTGCCTGCTCGGCAAGTTCCACAACGTGCTTTACGTGGCGGCGAAGCTCTGCTACGACTGGCGCCTCGCCAACAACGAGATCGTCAGCCGGCTGTTGAACGACATATTCTACTGCGAGAAGACGTTCGAGCGGCTGCTGGTGGGCGCGATCTTCGGCACGCGCGTTACTCACTTCCTGTCCGGCTGGAAGTGCGACTTCGACGATCGCGAGGAGAACGTCCGGGCGCTTGTGTACTTCTTGAATCACGCGACCAGCGGCCGGCTCGAGTACCGTTGCGGCGACTCCTCCTCGCCGATCAAGAGACGCCTCATCGACGTGCCAATGGAGTCGTACGGGCAGGTCCTGCCGCTGAGGGTCGCGGTACAACACGGCGCAGCGGACATCCTATTGGTTATGTTGCGTTACGGCGCCTCGACCGAGTCCGACGAAACCGCACCGTCACCGATAGAGATCATCCTGTCGAGACTCAGCGAGTTCGAGGAAGAGCCCGACGATCGGGAGGAGAAAGTCGTCTATCCCGAACACTTGGTGACGTGTCTGAGACTGCTGCTGCGCACCGTGAGCACCGGCTGCGTCCGCACTCCCGAGCACATCGCTCGTCGCAGCGGTATCTTCAGCATGTCCCTGTACGAAAGGTATCCCAGCCTGGCGAGTCGAAATCTGATACCGCCGGAACGCAGCGGACTCCGGCCGGCGGAACTCAGGCACCTCTGCCGTTGCAGGATCCGCGAGAGCCTCCGCACCAATTGGGCGCTCCCTCACGGCATCAAGACCCTGCAGATCCCCGAGTCCTTGAGGAATTACTTAGATCTGCTGCAGGACTGACCGGCGGGTTTACTCCCAAGTAGAAATTTAAACCAGTTTCTAGCCGATAACTCGCCATTAATCATCTAACTTGCTAGTTTCTCATCAGTTTCACTGGCAAAAACTTACAAGTTTGGGAGACTCTTGCTTCGACACTAACTGGATAGTAAAACTGGCCAGTTTCTGATCAAATTCCTGATAAGATTTTGAGTATTTCATCTGTTTATTCTTTTGCTCAGTTTCCAAGAAGTGGCCAAGAAACACTAGTCAAAATTTTAAGAATTTTCGCTGAAACCGTCTAATATTAATTTGCTATTTTTGTTTATTGGTTTATGGCAAATAACTGGCCGAGAAATAATAGTCGGTATTTTTTGGGCAATTTCTGAATAGTTATTGTCTAATTCATTCAAGCCAATAAAAACCGCTCGGTTTCTGTCTAGCGAGTAGTTTTTCCCTAACGTTGTTCAACTCGGGTTCGCCCGATACATCATGTCTCTTCGCCCTGCACGGCTCACGGATCCGGGGAATATTTTATCGCATGTGTCACCGCGTGTGCAGTTATGTCCTGGAATCTCGTATAGCGATACAGTAGCGCCTTTCGCCCAGTTTGGCGCAGGATCCTGCGAACGTGTGTGTTCCGCCGAGGTGTTGCCCAAAATTTCCGTGTGACTTCAAGTTGCGTTGTCGTCCCGATCTGAGTTCAGTAGCTCGCTGACGTCCTGCTTCGTAAGACTGCTTCGTAAGGAAAGTGGAGCAAAGTGATAGGCGGAACAAACGCGGGAATGTCGATAGACGCGAGCCTTATATCCCAATATGTCAGACTTAGAGCGGAATTTTCGATATACGTGGACAGAATGACGAAGGACGACGCGCCAGCCGTCGTATTCAAATGTGCCTCGGGCAATGTTGCCGGTATCTAGATAAAATTATCTAAATAATCATCCAGATGAATAAATGGATCACCATCATTTTTATCTAGATGGAAGAAATACAAAATGTGTTCGTCTTCATCTTAAATAAAAAACATGTTATCTCATCTCAAAATTATCTGAAATGATGTGACGATCCATATTCTGAACTCACTTTTCGATCAAATGAATTAAATAATATGGACTTATGCGTTAAGCCCGTATCAGACCAGGGATTGGAGATTAGATTTCAACGAATCAACAAATTTCGGTTTTGTCTCCTTTGGTCTGTTCTTTTAGTTGCACTGCTGAACTGGTGCAACTAAAAAGAACAGAATTATTTATTATAATTGATCGATCTACTTTAAGTCCGTATCAAACTGTCGATTGTGAAGGCGGACCAGATTGTCGATTACGACTGCCAAATCTTAATGGACCAATTACAGTAAACTAGTTACGTGACGCTTCATTATGATAGACCCTTCAAGAGTCGACAGTCGTAACCGCCAGTCAGATCCGCCTTCATAGTCAGTAATCTGATATGAACTTTATAGAAGAAAACCGAAATAATGACCGCGTTCAGAAAACATAGCGATTAGTGAACAGTCAATGATTATTGGTCTTTTTTGTTAGATCCTCAAATTTAAAGTGATTATGTTGACTTATTTACTTAACCGTTGTGCGATTTTATGATCTGCGTAATTTGGATGAAAAATTTTTATAGTTTCTCATGAAAACATTATCATGTAAAAAATTATCTAGGTAAGTAGCGCTACTTATCTTTCATTTAGATAAATCAAAATGAAAATCATCATCTTATCTAAGATGATTTTTATTTATTTTCTATTTGATGATTTTTATTTTCATCTAATCTTTATCTAGATAGATCTGAAATGATCTAAGGCAAACACGGACCACCGGTCTGAGGTCAAAGGATAAGTCAAGTTTCAGAAATCTCCGACGTCTTACAATTGCGTCCTATAATATCGCGCCAAGTCAATGTATCTTGAGAATTAGAGAACGTATTGTGAGCGATGCTCGATCGTTCCTGACGTGAATACCATAAACGCTCAAGAATAGTGGAAAGTGTGCCGTGTGAGACGACACAAACGTATACACGTACGGGAAATCGAAGTTGCGAACCGCCAGCGACTTTCTTTAATTCCAAGTGGCAAAAGTTACAGAAGCGGATTCGCGTTCCGCTGACTGCGCTCCTACAGCCAAATAGACATTTGAAATTATTTGTACCTGTAAGCGTCTTCCGAAACGTTGATCTTCCCCGGCTGGCCGGTGGTTTCTGTTCGGCTGGTGAGATTCACAGTATTTCCAAACAAACAATAGCGTGGCATACGATGACCGATTACGCCGGTAACAACCTCGCCGCTGTGTATGCCGATCGTAATTTTCTGTAATATGACCATGTACATAAACCATGTATCTAAACATGATATATGAACAAAAGAGAAAGATAAACACGAGAAAGAAATTATAATTCGCCGTGCCACTTAGAGATGACCGATACAATATCGATACGATGTATCGATGCATTCGGGCATATCGCCCATTTCCAGTGACACTTGTCCTTATGCACGACGCTTCTGACATTTTCTACATTTCTACATTTCTACATTTCTACATTGTGTTACGTTAAATTCACTGAAAGTAACCCACATGTGCAAGAAAATATATAAAAACGTAAACGAAAAACGGAAATATCGCTAGTCCCTCACACAGACGATTCACAATGGAGAAAGGCAGAGGAATACAACTTTCTATAAAGCTGCACAAACGTTTAGCTGGCTCGATAATCCTTCTTACAGCGATTCTTCCGAACGCGATTCACTGTGAGTGCACGATGTTTAGTTTTGTTCAATTTTGTTCAATTTTGTGTTGACTCTATAACTGCGCAATATTTCTAGAATTTAATATTTTTTAACAATATAAGAATGTTCTATTGATATTATATATCCACTTCACATAATATTCTTAGTATGTTATAAAAATGTTCTTTGGAAAATTAAAATATAAAATAACAATAATACAGAAAAATATATATAAATAAAAGATATTTAATTTTTTTCGTATGAAACGTATTTTTATACAAAATTCTTTCAACTTTATTTATATAATAAAACAATTGGTATGACAATACATTTGAAATAAAAAACTACGATTATATAGGTTGTTCCAAACTAATCCTGGTTTCCGAGGTGAGTAAGTAGAATGAGTGAAACTGAGTAGAAAATTCCTATACCATTTTGCAAATAACACGCAAAATGATATAGGACTTTTCTGCTCAGTTTCACCTGTTCTACTTGGACACTACGGGAACCAAGATTATTTTGGGACATTCTGTATATATTATACACATACCTAGAATTGAATATTAAAAAAATATATAATATTACAATGACATTAAATAATATTATTTTTTAAATATTATTTGGAGTGGAAATATGACCATCTATTAGTATTCCAGAAATAGTACTTAATATTAAATAATATTACGTGCTTATAGGGGATTTACATTGTCATTCCTATCGTTTATAAACGCGCGCTATAAAGTTATCGAGCCGCTCTCCACGGACGAAAGTCCCGTGGCGTTGTAGCAAAATATAGTTAGCGAACGTAGATACGTAGGTGCGTATATGCTCGCACATATCTCATACCACAGGCTCCCCATCGATCTGCACTTCGTCAGCCGCAAGATCCATCATGTCCAACGCCAGACGAGCGATGCATCGTGCATGACAACGACAGGGTTCCGGCAATCCGCTCACCGCCATATATTTATCGCCGATGGTTTCCACCTAGACCGAAGTAAAGTCAAGTGTTTCATACAATATTCAAATTCACGTTTTCATGTAGAAGACAACGATAATCCTGCATACCAGTCGAAATCCATTTCTCAGAAGATAGACGGAAAATAACTGTTGAATGAAAAGAATTTTCAGCAACACGCGTAATTGGAGTAAATCTTTTCCATTAAACGGCTTTTTTCAGTATTTATCAGCATTTACTGTTTCACCTTTTCCTTTTTTGACGAAACGTGTATTACACTACTCGCTGACCACCAAAAAAATATCATAACCTTTCGTGAATGGAGGTTCGGTTTCGGCATACGTTATGGAATTTTATTTGCATCCACCCAGTGCGCAGAACATCGCAGATTGTTGTACGGAATCCATTTTTCACTATACATAACAATTCTACATAAAATTTCTTCATTAGAGGAGAAAGCCCAAATATGAGCTTTTATTTTTTTCATATCATATTTATTTTTTTCATCTGAAGTTAGTGGAGTGTTTATTTCAATATTTGTAAAGAAGATAATTCTATATTTATTAGATTTAGTATTGTTCAAAGTTTTTATTTCAAATGTATTGCAATACCAATTGGTTTATTATATAAATAAAGCCAAAATAATTTTGCGTAAAAATACGTTTTACACAAAAAAAATCATATATGTATATATAATATATGTATATGTATTTTATTTATATATTTTTTCTATATTATTATTATTTCATTCATTTTTTAATATTCTAAGAACATTTTTATAGACATCGATAGAACATTTTTATAATATTAAAAAAATATTACATAACATTCTTAGAATATTTTAGGAATATTATATGATTATATTGAATAATATTCATATGATATATAGGAATATTGCGCGCTTATAGGGTTGCTGTTGAAAATTCAATTGATTCAACAGCACTTTCTTTTCAGCTGTTTTCGTTTCTTATTGCAAAAATTGCACTTGTCGCTTGACTATTTACCTTATAAACGTTCGGGTTCTTTTTCGGGTCGGTTAACACGTCGAACGCCGTGTACAGCTCGTTGAGCATGTTGACAATCTTCATGGCGCCGCTGGAGTCCGTGTTAGCGGCGCAATATGCGCCGAAGCCCACTATGCCAGAAAACAGGAGAGTAACGCAGTCGTACTTTTTCGCCGGCACCGGTCTCGAGTGCCTCAGCTCATTCGCCACCGAGATGGGAAGCACCGAATAAAGTAACCTGCAGAACGCGGACGAGATGTTTTATTCAACAACGTTGCAATCGGGTCCGGCCAGACTTTCGCGCGCCGCCGGCGGCTTCCCTTAATCGAATTAATATTCTTGAATTCGGAATTCCCGGACACGAAGTTTCCGCAACGCTGACGCGGACGATTGAGTTTGGATAGTTTCGACGAGGCGACTTTCTCGGCGGAGGAAATCCCGGGAAAGATTTCGTGTTTCACTGGAAGAGCTCGGAGAGAGCGGAACTCAATCCCTCCTTCCTCCACCCTCCTTTCTTTCTTCCGCGTCTTCGTCTTCGTGTACCGTCATAAATTTATTTCCGTTAATTTCTACACCGAGTCTATAGGGGGAGAGGGGGAAGAAATCGCGGATCTCACGTAATCGTGTTACTGGTGAACGACGAACAAGCCCGGCGAGGGCTATTCGTCGGGTAAATCGGAGGAAATACCGCGGGCGGAAATCCTTCTTACCTGTCAGTTTTCTGCTTCTCACCGTCGAGCTCGCGATACGTCTGCTGCAGCTTGTCGGTGAGCAGTTCCAAGTTCCGCGTCAGTTTATAATCTGCCTCGAATTGTTCCGACATCAGGACCAAATCCCGGGTGGCGTCGTGCAAAGGGACGTCGCTCAGATACAGACCCCTCCTGTAGCCGAAAGAATACACGAAGGGCTGGGGAGGGGGAGGGGGCGATATTGCGATGACAAAGAGGTCGCTTGTCACGTGCAACGACACAAATTTCTTCTTCGCACTGTCTCGTTGACATTTGAAATTTTCCGATCGCCGTTATTACTCACGTCGACTACTCTGAACGATTTACAGTCTGTCACGAAGAACGTGTCGGCGATATCTTTGAAACTTGATATCTAATTAAAGCGAGACCACGATAATTTAAATCTACACAGTCTTCTCGAATACGCGTGAGCGTCAGTTTCTTTCAGATACGTTTGCGTTATTAAGGAGAACAAAGCTTCTGAGGTGAGTACTGCGTATATAATACGGTTTGTAGCGGTTTTCCCGTGTAGTCATGCAAAAATGAGTTTTGAAAGTGGTGTTAAATACCTACGTAAGTTGTCACAGTTCGTTAGGAAGTGGGTAAAACGATATAAAGAAGCAAAAAGTGTCGATGACTTTCCAGATCGCGGCTCAAAGCGAAAGACTACCAACAGGGAAGATAAAGGGAAGAAGAGTCTTCGACTTTTTCAGAAAAATTCGAATCTTTCTTTACGAAGAGGACAACCAGTTTTAGCAAAAAAGAGTGCAAACATTAATATAATGACATTGAAATGTCGTTTGGAAGAGCGTAATGTCAAATAGCGTAGTACAATATCCAAACCGTTACTTTCAAAAAAGCATGTCGAAAATCGTCCGGCGTGGGTTCATAAAAATATCGATCGTGACTGGAGCAACTGTATAGTGTTCAGTGATGAATCTTCCTTTTGGTGTCCTATTAGACATGCTTGGTTTAGCCGTAGACAACCAGTAAAAGAAAGGAGTGTAAAGCACCCGACAAAAGTGCATGTTTGAGGTTGTTTTAACGTACGGGGTTTCGGGAGTTTGTGCGTCTTCACAAACAATTTGAATACACAAAAAATTGTATCAAAGGGGACTTATATCAGTTAAATGTTGGTTTAGTGAAACTGAGGACAAATGGATTTTTCAAGAAGATAACGACCCGAAACATCGAAGTCGAATCTATATGGAAAGCGAAAAATGACATCATCGTATTGAATTGGCCTTCTCAGTCTTCTGATGCAAATCCTATAGAAAATGTATGGTCTATAATGAAATACAAACTTAAGGGGAAACATGTATTAAAATTAAAAACCTTAATAAAACTTATTCATCAAATATGGAGATCGCTACCTGTGTCATACACTGAGAAATTGATAGAAAGTATTCCAAGAAGGTGCGAAGCTACAATTGCTAACGGAGGTGATTGGACTCACTATTAAAATATGAGCGTGTTAGTGTTTTCTATATACTTTCGATTTACTAAAATAAATTTACAAATAAATTTACATTTATAGAGATATCGCCGACACGCTCTTGTGTAACAGACTGAATATTTAAAGCGGTGTAGGACAGAAAAATTTCGGAAGTTTATTCGAGAAGGATTTAAATTTTTGTCGGAAATTAACTTTCTTTCTGGCAACAAAAGAGAGGACAAGTTTAACAACCGTGTAAGCGCATTCATTACAATATTCAATGAATATTATTCATATATAATTTCATTATGTCATAATAACATTAAATAATATTATTTTTTTAATATTATTGGGAGTAAACATATAACCATCTATTAATATTCCAAAAGTATTACTTAATATTAAATAATATTACGCGCTTATAGAGAAATCTCGCGAGCCGACAAAGTTGTGCTGCGAAATTCATGCTAACTAGCCTAACGTGCCTTAATGTCCTGTTATATCCGATTAATTGTACGTCTGATTAAGCAAAAATGCAACTTGCCTACATAAAATTACGGAGTGATTATGCAAATCTTACCTAGTCAGGTCGTCCAGATTCATGACACTCGGATAACAGAGGAAGATAACCAAATCGGTCTCAGGTATGTACAACATTTGACCCTGGAATATTAATTAAATGCTCATGGATTGCAAATGATAAGGAACCTTAATAAATGCTGTGTATTAATTTTTTTTCCATGTCCAACCCGTGTCGAAGTACGAACCTTTAAACGCAAGTCCGAATATTCCTCCGCAGCATTGACCCGCATGACGTCCTTTTTCGTTCGTAACACGTAAACCGTGTTTATATGCGACAGTATGTTTTCGAACGTTAATTCCAAATGTGGCCTAACCTATGGAAATTCCAAATAACTGACAATCTTATAAAAAAAAATTTATCGAAGCGTATATTAAAAAAGAAATATCGTGGGCACCCATCCAAACAAAATAACATAAATGCAATATTTGCCTTATAAGGTGATTTCAGATTCATCGAGATAAATATGATATAAAACCGATTTTTTCCTGTAAATTTACTTTTAAACCTTTCAGTATATATTTTTTCCTGTAATCGATTGTATTTTTAAATTATACTAAAAATAGGCCCAACATGTTGCAAAATGTATAGAAAAGAAGAAAAAAAAATATAATAAGTGTGCTAACTATCCCCGGTTTCCTATAAATTTACAGTAAAGTGCGAAATTATGGATTTACAACAGGAATAAGCAGGAGGCAAGAAAAGAGAATTTACAACGAAAGTGTTTTGATTTCGCGCGGGTCAACTTACGGTTGAAAGAATATCGCTTAGTTTGCAGTGACCACTGGAGACACACGGTATGACACGCGTGATAGTACATCCGGTCTGAACTATCGTGAGGTCACGATTGAACATTAGATGAAACGGAAATACCCGGCAAAATGTCGTTGGGCTGACCTTCGGTTCTGCAATTCATTAGGTGTCAATCAGAGTTAGGAAAGTTGCTTTTGAAAAGTAATGAGTTACTCGTTGTCTATTAAAAATGTAGCTCGTTACTCGTTACGCATGCATAAAATTTACTCAATATCTTTATCGTTACTCAAATCATTACTCAAGAAATGTTATAACTTTACGTTATATTTTTCATCGAGCTTCGAAAACTTTCTTTATTGAAGGATTCGCTTCTATCCGTCTAATACATGCATTTAATATGTGCAACGATAAAAATTCCAATTATATTCGTCACCGTTACGTTAAGAATAATTATGTAATGCTAAGTTACTAAATAAAAAAAATGTCGCTACTAAAAAAAAATGAACTCGTCACGGTCACGATTACAATTTTCCAATCTTGCAAATTTCCAATCTTGGTGTTTATTTTCCAATCTTGCTCTTAATTATCTTCCACCCACAATACACACACGTGCTTTTTCAGTTGATTTTGTATATTCTGCGAAACGTTCACGAATATTTTATGCTATACGCGACTTCACTGTCGAATATTCTGTTCATATCGTTTCTTCCTATCTCGGCATCCAAACGGCGATCACGCTACTCACCGACAGACAATGTTTCCAGCTCAGCGATCATAGGGTTCGATACGACTCCCGGTCCCGATGTGTCAGTTATGAGAAATTGCACATGATCGCATTCACTTTTGGTCTTCACTATTTGCATGTCGACGTCCGTACCATGTAGTTTCTTCGCGACGGTCTGTTTTGAAAAAAAATAGATGTAAGAAATTCCCTCCGTTATTTCTTCTCGACAAATAAACGAAATCTCGTAATGCTCATTTCGATGAAATCGTCTCTATGCTCCTATGCGAGACTTACACACGGAAAAAACTAACTCGATTATGGAAACCGAAGATATTCGGTCCATTGAGTTTCGGTTACAGTAACATGTAGCCTTTTTTCACTAGAAAGAATATTTACATCAACAAATGCTTTCGGTTTGGGGAATATTCCCTTCCAAATACGTTGAACTATTCGCTTACCTAAACCGAGAATGCAAAGCGACATGTGCCGCCGTTGGATACAACGAACCAACAGCGTCAATAGTCCTACGGTCTAAGGCGACAATCTCGGAACCAAGAAGTTTCAGGTTCAAGTCCCACCAGGAAAAAATCATATTTTTGTCGAATAACAACATTAATTCGGTTAAGATAACCGAATACAATTGTCCGAGTAGCGAAAGCATTCTACAGGAATTTTTTTGCACTGAGAAATCCATTTAGTTGAATCAATGAAATTATTATTTGAATATAAGCAAACAAATTTTTTGGTTATACCAGGTTGATTGATAAGTCCTTAGAAGGAAAATCAAAAAGCATTTTGTTAGCAAAACTCAACTTTATTCTTCAACATAATCTCCTTTTAGCTCATTACACCGAGTCCAACGAGATTCTAGCTTCTTTAAACCTTCCAAATAATAAGAAGTTTCTAAACCGCCAAAATATGCGTCTGTTTCCCACTCAACTTCTTCATTTGAATTAAATCTCTTCCCATCTTTTGAGATTTGGAAACAGGCAGAAGTCACACGGGGTCAGATTTGGTGAATACGGTGGATGTGGGAGCAATTCATATCTCAATTCGTTCAATTTTGCCGTTGCTTTTACCGATTTGTGAGCTGTTGCATTGTCTTCATGAAAGAGAATTTTTTTCTTCGCTAAATAAAGCCGTTTCTTCTTGATTTCATCATTTAATCGGTCCAACAATGATGCACAATATTCTCCTGTGATTATTCTTCCTTTTTCAAGATAATCAATGAGGATTTTTCCATGTGAATCCCAAAACACAGGCCAGAACTTTTCCAGCCGATTGTTGCGTCTTTGGTAGCTTCGGAGCATTTCCACTCTTTGGAACCTATTGTGCCGACTGCTGTTTCAATTCAGGTGTATAATGGTGGATCCATGTTTCATCAACGGTTATGTATCGACGCAAAAATTCCTTTTATTTGCTCCTAAACATGTCCAAATAATGCTGGGAAGTGCGAACTCGTTCACGTTTTTGATCGATTGTTAGCAATCGCGGCACCCATCTTGTAGTTAGCTTTCTACCCAAATACCCAAATGTTCGTGTAGGATATTGAACACACGTTCAGATGAGAGATACTCACAGCTGCAGCTAGTTAACGCAATTTCACTTTGTAGTCATCCAATACGATATCATGGATTTTTCACTCATTTATGGGACAACTGCGTCGTGCATCCGATGTTTTGGTTCGACCATGTTTAGACTCAACAATTCAGTTATCTACAGTTGCATTCGATAGAGTAGACTCCCCCAAAGTATTTTGGAAGTCCTCAATCATTTCTTGCGGTTGCAAGCCTTTCATATAGAAATAATTAATCACTGCATGAATTTCAGTTTTTTTTTTTCAATTTTTACAAAATATCTGAGGTTATGTGCTTTTGGTGGCTGTCACACATATACTGATTGTCATAGCTGTCTGCAACTGTGTAGTGAGAGGTTTGAAGGTTGGCACTACTGGAAATTCAGCATTGGAGGTGGCAACACCACTAATGTGTCATTCTAAAGACTTATCAATCAACTGGTAAGAATCAAGGTTTAATTTTCTGAACCGAAGGTTTGATTCTCTGAAGTTTCAAAGGTTCCAAAGAACCAAACTTTTGGTTCAGAAAACGAAACCTTGATTTTTATAACCAAAAAATTTATTTGCCCATAGTCAGACAAGAATTTTGTTGATTCCACTAAATGATTTCTCAGTGTATAAACGAGTTCTTATCTGGTCCTCGGGAAACAAAAAATCTCGCTTGTCATGATCGAAATTCAGTTACATGAATTAAGTTTTTTTCCATGTATAATTGCAATTCCGATCGGCTACCTTTACGATTCCGATAACGATATGCTCCAGACCGGGCCGATCTGAATAATAATGCAAAACGAGCGCGCCATCCTCCGGTCTCTCCGTGCATCTGAAAGACGGCGCCCTCATGCCTGGATATAAAGTACCCAAATGATCGTGAAGCGCATCCAAATTCTGCAACGTAACGCGAAGATGTATATATATAGACATGTTGTAATTTCAATATCGAAGATGCATTTATAACGTCTTTTCGATTAATATTAATGTCGCAGCCTGTGCGATACATACACGGAGAAAATAATTTGCTTACACAGCAATTTTATACTGCCAAAGCAAAATCAGTTACTATGCGGACGGCAAAATTGTTTATTAACAGTATTAATCGCTATTCGCTGTATTATTTTGCTGAATCTACAAATTATTTTGCTGTAAGAACAAATTAGTAAGTGTAAAACGAAACTATTTTGTTCTAACAGTAAATTAACATGTGTTAAGGACAAATCTATTCGATGAAATTTTTCTGTCCTGACGACAAAATTGCTTTAATTACGAACAATTCGTTAACTTGATTGTGCTAACTAAATTTTATCGCTGTCGCAACGAATATACCTTAGCAACGATGGTTTCGCTACAATGTAACATTATTATTTTTATATTTTTCTTTTTATATGACCGGGTTTAAATTACTCACTTTTTTTAAATTATTACGTGTATTAGCGGTAAACCGATGGCCAAATGGACGTCAAATAAATATTGAATTGAGCAATTATTGGGAGCACAAATTAGTTCGGTCCGTTTTTTGTGGTCAAAAATGCACTTATTTCAGAACAAAATGAATGAACAGATTAATCAAAGCATGGTCCATCGCTGGCTATTACTTTTTCCCACCTCTCAGGCAATTTTCGAATTCCATCTCGAAAAAATGTCTCGTCTTTTGAGGCGATCCAAGTTAGGAGCCAATTTTCGATTTCTGCGAAAGAAGTGAACCGGTAATCTGCCAAATCGTGCTGCATCCGTCGGAACAACCAGTAATCAGAAGGAGCAATGTCCGGCGAATACGGCGGGTGCGGTAAAATATCCCACTTGAGCGTTTCCAAATAATTTTTTACGACTTTTGCGACATGAGGCCGAGCGTTATCATGTAGAAGAATAACTTTGTCATATCTTTGTTCGTATTCCGGCCGTTTTTCTCGGAAACTGCTTGTTGCGTAACTCCCAATGATTCTGCAAGCTCCTCTTGCGTTTGACTCGGATCTTCATCGAGTAATGCCTCCAATTCTTTGCCTTCGAATTTTTTTGGCTGTCCAGAGCGAGGCTTGTCTTCAACGCTGAAATCACCATTCTTGAAACGTCGAAACCATTCCCTACATGATTTATCAGTTGGAGCATTGTCACTATAAACTTCTACAAGCATTCGATGCGCTTCAGCTGCAGTTTTCTTCCAATTAAAGCAGAAAACTAAAACCTCCCGCAAATGCTGCTTAGTTAACACAAAATTTGACATATTCAACACAGTGTACAAAACTGGCTCTCTGACAATGTGGATATATTTTGGCCCAAGGAATTCTGGTTCCCCAATAGTCCAGATTTAAACCGTCTGGACTATTACGTGTGGAGCGTTATTGAAAGGATTACTAAGTAAGTCCAGGCATCCCTACGTGGCATCCCTCCAGGTCCGCTATTGAAGCTGCTTTTGCGGAATTGGACCGATAGCAGTTAAAGAAAGCGTGCTCGCGTTTCGAGGCAGCGATCGAAGCGAAAGGGAGTTACATTGAATAACAGGACTCAAGAAGAATCCTTTAAGTGACATATAAACGTTTTTTGTAAGTTTAAGTTTTTGACTAATATACAATTGTTATAATAAACTGTTTGTTTTGTCCGGATTTTGCTGACGCATCCTGTATATTCTATCCAAATTCCTTCTTTCCCCACATAGTTGCTCATACACATACTTCCCTCACACACACACCCACACGCACAAATATGCATATACACCCACACGCATACATATACATATACACACAATACCTCCTCTTTCCCGTGCTCCCTTCCCTCCCCCTAAAAAAAAATCACAAAGCATTTGGTAATTACATACGTCATCCGAATTTCTATAAATACACTATATTCGTGCTCAATTTTCAAGGCGTCCCCCAAACATCATGAACTTTCTCCACCCGAAGACATGTGATTAATGTGCTTAAATTTATCAAAGGTATAATACAAAATTAGTCGCGCTTATTTGGTTGGTTTTCTTCTTATACAAATGCTGATATCTAAAAAAACTATTGAATCTAGCGTATTCGAAAAACTTTTATCGTGAAGTTCATTTTTTTCTCTATTATTAAACATCATAAATGTTACTTTTAATATATAAATACATAAATGTTCACTTTTCTGTGAAAACTTTACTTTCTGAGACAAACCAAATCACGGTCTATTTTGAGGAATAAAGTCAAACGTTGATATAATCGAATTTTTAAACGCATAAATAATATCAAGATGATTAATAAAAGAGAAGAAAATGTTTTAAAGTATTTATATATATTTCTCTTTTGTATGATAGACTTCATACAAATGATGTATGATTACTATAGTTTTAGTCTATAGTAGTCTATACTATTGTATCTATGATTACTATAGTTTTAGTCTATAGTAGTCTTATTATTAATCTGTAAGCCATCTAAGTAGACATAAACTATCTTAAAGAACGTCAAAGTAGCACCAAGTTTCGACCCAAGTTATTTGAGAGAAAATCGCGATTAATGGAATTTGTCGGGAACTTACCTGCAGGAAATCCCTAGGTGTTGCTCCAAGAACTTGTAGGATCTTATCGTAACCGGAGTCTTGGCAAAACTCGAAGAACATCCGACCAAATAATTCGAGTATTTCATTAGCGGGAATATCTGCAGCACGAAATATCATACATAAATATTTTTGTCGCAAATATATGACACGTTCCGTACGCGTATTGTATTTTGTCGCAGTTACAAAAGCATACGTACTAAGCCTATTAACAGCGGCAGATATTAGATTGTACGTGATTTCATCGTCATAGATTTGCCTCACCAGAAATTGTCCTTCCATATTAACCGCCGCATCTTTTCTAAATCGTGACAATACAAGCGTGTGAAAAGATAGATTATATCGAAAATATCTTTACAAACGATATTTGCCGGTGAAGATTGAATCGCAGAAAAGAAGCAATTATTATGTTTCATCAATTTGTCAGTTTGTATCACAGGTTAAAGTATGAATAATTATTCTATATTTCCTTTAAATTCACCTTTGTATATACTTCTAATGCTTTTAATTAACTCATTAAGAAGTTACCTCATTAAAAAGTTAAAAGTCCGGGAATTTGTTAAGTGTTTTACGGTCTTGTCATCATTTAATTTACATGTCAAGTGCCTACAGTAGTTAGATTCTTTGATATGGATATCAGGCATCATTTGAAGCTTACCTTCATGTTTCTCGAGAGCTTCTGAGCATCTTTCGCAACGCCATGAGACAACTTAGAAAAATATCTAAATGAAATTTTTTTCGGAAATAATATTTAAGAAAAGAAATATAGAGGAAAAGATGGAAAGTTCTCAACAACTATAAATTTTATTAAAATTAAAGAGATACTATCCTACCTTTTCTTAAAATAATATTGTTAGATCTCATATTGTGAATAACGTTTCAAATGCCATGTTATTTCCTAATCAAGTTACAATGTTGCCATGAAACCAAAAAGTATCTCCCAGACAGTTCACTGATGTTTTAAAAACATACAACATTGAACGTTTCGGATGTATTTAAAGTATTCAGATCTTCAGATATCTTTTTGACGTTTTAAAGTCGTCCAGTGTCATTTTTCTAGATATTCCAAGAACATCCGTTTTAAATAAACAACAAACTAAAGATGCATCTGTTTAGAATATTGAGAGAATTCAACCAAAAAAAAAAAAACAACTAGCCCACTCATTGAGCGATTTAATTTGATAGGATCCTTATTTGGGATCCAATCAGTTACATTCAATTGCTTGATGGCATATTTACATTAACTCCTTAAATTTATCTAAATTTTTAATCTTTTCGCAACTTAGAGTTAAATGCCACCACGCTGAACGGGAAAACGAGACACGAGCGTCTTATACACATGTATTATATACAGTGTTTGCCGGTGTCCAGATAAAATTATTTAAATAATCATCCAGGCGAATAAATAGATCATCCTTATAAATGGAATTTCTTCTAAATGGAAGAAATACAAAATATATTCATCTTCAACTTTGATAAAAAAGCTTGATAAAAAAGTCATCTCATCTAAAAATTATCTGAAATGATGTTATGGTTCATATTCCGAACTCACTTTTCGATAAAATGAATTAAATAATATGGACAGATGCCATATCAGACTAGGGATTAGAGATTAGATTTCAACGAATCAATAAATTTCGTCTCCTTTGGTCTGTTCTTTTTAGCTGCATAGCTAGACAAACGATAATTTGACTGTCAAAAATAAATGAATAAATGAATGGATGGAGTAAGTCGAGCAATAAGATTAATTCAGTACGAAGCACTGCATGAATGCTGCTTGTTTTCGCGCAATATCAATAGGTTATCGGAGATGTGCTTTGTAACTTATTGTCTATTATATATTATAGATAGAGAATTTAACCATTTTTATTCATATTGCTTTAAAATACTTGGACCAGCAGCAACGCACAGTCAATTAATTAATACAATGAACAGTAGAATTGTCTCGTTGAAGATTGCACGAATGTGATTGTTTATATTAGACAAAGCCCTAGGGGTTATATTTTGACAAACACTAAATAAATAAATTAACAATTTAAAATAACAATATTCACTACATTCTGACTATTAATAAATATAAATATAAATAACCTTTCATTTATTACTAAATTTATTTACTAAACTAAAGCTATTACTAAATAGCTTCAAAGGTACAAACATTTCTCAATGTGCACACCGATTAAGAATAATCCGGATTATTCAAGATCTTTGATAGCATAAAAACATAATAGATGGTCTTCGCTCTTATCGTTATTTTGTCAATCAAACAATTAGTTTTCTAAAAAATGTTAACATTGAAATTCCAAAATGTCACCGAACTTGCAACGATCTTCCATAGATATTTTTCTAATATCGTATATATCATTAAAAAGGCAAATATCTGTTTATTTTTTTATCTGCGCTTTTGTATTTCCTAATTGTTGGATGAGACTGTTATTGAAGAGTTTCCATTAAACATCGCCAAGAAAATTTCTTAACTGTTGTGCACAAAACTTCATTTATATTTTCCCATTCCCTAAGTATAGTGTAATTGAAAATATTATGTATATATATACATATATATACATGCGCGCGCGCGCGTGTGTGTGTGTGTGTGGTTTTTTTAGCATAAAAAATAGTAAATTTTTACGCATAATTCTTTAAACTTTATTTACATAATAAAACAATTGGTATTGCAATACCAATATATATATATATATATATATATATATATATAGTATATAATTGTAGTTTTTTATTTCAAATGTATTAGTATCAGAGTATTCAAATATATATATATGTATATATATATATATATGTGTATATATATATATATACATATGTGCGCGCGCGCGCGCGTGTGTGTGTGTGTGTAACATATGTATGTCGCAGGGAGATGATAAAAATAGAGATTTGATCACGGGTGGGGTGATTAGTGATTTAATCAAATCTCCATTTCCATCATTTCCCTGCGTCATGTATACTTAAATTTTATTTATATATATTGTTCTACATTATTATTATTTTATTCTTTTTTTAATATTCTAGGAACATTTTTATAATATGCCAAGCGGACATGTAACATTAGTGAAACATTCCTATAAGAAAATATCACATAACATTCTTAAAATATGATAGGAATATTATTTTAATATTAAATAATATTCATATAATATTCTAGGATTATCACGCGCTTATAGGGGAGAGCGTACGAGATAGAGAAAACTAGTATCTCCTACTTTTACCTACTTTATCGCCTCCCACGTCTCGCCGCCGAAGGTCTTCACGACCAGGAGCTCGAGGGCGTAATTCACAAAACCGTACTGCACATAAGAAAGAGAGCGCGTTTAATTCAGCAATGATGAGAGACGCAATAGACGAGACGGCCGAGACATCAGGCCGCTCGCGCCATCGACGTCGCAGGTGCCGACTGGTTCGTCGAAGTGCACCCTGCATGCACTATCGATGAGACTCTCCTGAGAACCTCCGGCTCACCGATTCGAGCTCTCGTCAGCACCCGCTTGTCGTGTTTGTTCCGTCCTCGTCATCGTCATTCATCGTCATTCATCCTCCTCATCGTTATCGTCGTCGTCGTCGTCGTTCTCGTCGCGTATCGTCGTCCTCAATTCTTCCGTTCGGACGTACCATGCTGCTGCGTGACAATCGGAACTGGACTCGGCTGATCACTTCTCACGCTCGTCATTCCATTCCGATTGCCGATCAGAGTAACCGTGTTTACCTCATGCACACGGGCCGCGTACTGGAAGTACCCGCCGGCACACGGGATAAGTATCGATTTCCCGGTCGCGGCTGCGCCGGTTTGATATACACCGTACAGTCGCGCTTCCCTCGCGCGCGAGCCGCCCTCCGACGAGCCGCACACCTCCCTTCGGCTTTCCCAATCGGCTTTACTCAGGCACGATGCAGTCGACGGCCAGCTGTAACTTCGTGGATGAATACTTATAAGACTTTCGTGAGATTAACGAACGACGACGACTTCGGTGCTCGACTGCCGACTTGACCGCTCTCGATACCTCTGCGACCGCGTTCCCGCGTTTCTACGCTGAAAAAAAGACTGATAATACTTATTGAATATGTTTAATTAAAGATTTCGAGAGAGTATTTGGTGACTGTTGATATTAATTGCCAAGTATTTAGTCGGCCTGCAGTAGGAACGACTTTTATTCCGAGTTGAGTCAACTAAATAAAAGAGTAATTGCTACCAGAAATTTAACATTTGTTATTAAATGTTTAATAATTATTAGGTTAGTTTAATAATAATTATCTTAGGTATTTAGTAAGTATTGCAAAATCATTCACTCCTATTCTTATAAAATATTTGGTAACTATTAGTAAATATTTATGACTTCTCTCTCTCTCTCTCTCTCTCTCTCTCTCTCGCTGTTTCATTCACTCACTCTTTACTCTCTTTCTCTTTCTCCATACAAAGACACATTATAAACATGAAATATAAAGATATAAAGATAAGAACTTGTAGGACTTGTCGGTTTCTGTCTGATCACTGAAGTGTAAAACAGTACGGATCACCGCCAATAGTTGGATGGGTTGACCACTACGAGGTCGAAACTATGGAGGATATGTTCACATATGAAGCGAAATATTAACAAATAATCAGAGTCAAAGTAGAAATCAATTATATCATTAGGATTAAAATTGAACATATTTTGCCATCTTAGCTCCTGCTGCGTCCTAGAATCAAAGAGCCAAATACAGGGCCAAAATTTCGACTCGGAGTGATGTTTCCGTTTCTGTTTCAACGTCAAAATAGATTTATACATTTAGTTTTACAGTAGCTTTAAAATGAAATCTGTAGGATTGAAGGTTCAAGAGAAAAGTTGACAAGTGTAATATCGTAAAAGTAGTTTCTAAATAAATCATCTGAGTAGACGCAAACTATCCTGAAGAGCGTCAAAATTATATCCAAATTTAGACTCGAGGATTGTCTTGTGTCGCCGAACGAGCGGCGATTAAATTAGCTTCACGGCCTGAATATTGGCCAATTCGACGAAAAAAAAAACCGAAAGCTGAAAATACATAAAAGCTCAATATAAATGTAGCCGCGCGAGTGACCTGAAAACGTAATGAAATATACAATTTCCAAGAGCCATCAATAATATTGGAGAACGTTTGGAAAGTTCGTTTTGGAAAGTTTCAAACTGCAGCAAAATCTTTTCACCCGTCCTCTGCCTTCCCCCTTGAAGTAACGAGCGATTCGAGTCGATTTCTTCTTCCTGCTATACCGAGTGGATCGATGCGTATTTTATATATCGCTTTACAACATAAGCTTGTGTCATCATTATTATTATTATTATTATCGGAGTCGCAGGCGAATGACATATTTAATTCGCTTCATCGTGTTTACAATGCTACACAATTAGGCACGACTGATTAATTTAGAATAGACCAAGCAATACGCTCGGTTTAAATTGCAATTAATGGCACAATAGGAAACCAGTTGGGGTTTATTCAAAACCATTTCCCAAACACCGCACGCGAACAATTTCGATGGCAGAGTCTCGCGGCCGCACTTTTGTTGAGCTCCGCGAGCGCTTTGGCGGAACGTAAATACGAATGAATTTAATTACAGTGATATACTAGTCGCTGTATGATTTAAATCTCTTCAATTAAATCTGTTTTAAATGAAACACGTAGACTCCGTGTTATTCCTTTGATGTCGTTCATTAGCGTTATTACACGCACCGCGGGGAAATTAATCGTAAAATGGTCACCGGTGAGGAGAGATTTTGGCTCTTCGCTAAACTAGTTAAAATAATAGGCAAGATAAGCGACGTTTTTGCACCACCGCATATAAAATAATTCAAATAATTATTGTAGAATTAGAATCGAGCGTTATTATCCTTCCGCTAATATCTTTTTGTTATCCTGGAGATCGATGTACACACATATACGTATCTGTGTACATCTTTAGAATTCTTTAGAGTAATCAAAAATAGAATAGAGGAGAAGGTCTAAATATGGGCTACCACTTTTATTTTTTCTATATGCCAGCAGTCCCGGGTTCGATCGAGCAGAAGCCAAAATATTTACGCTCGCATCTCTTTTCGGAAGACAATGGCAAACCACCGAGAGTAACCTTGCCAAGAGAACCTCTTTAAAAAAATAGTGCCGTTCGAAACCGGCGATAAACTGTAGGTCCCATTTGCCTGTGTATAATCAATGTACGCACCATATAAGAGAGGTCGCCACGCTCGGACACGGACAACAGGACTAGGATGAAGAAGAAGTTGTTTAAACTTCTTGCAGACGAGGATATGTGTCATGAAGTTAGTGGGGTGTCTTTTCCAATACTTGTAAAGAAGACATTTATATATTTATTAGATTTAGTGTTAAAGCTAGTGTTAAAAGCTTACCTCCTCTAAAGAGAATAAAGATTTTCTTAATTGGGGATGCAATTTTACCGATAACGATTTATTAAATTTTAATAACGACAATTTATTAAATTTTTTAGCGCGCCGATGGAAAAAATTATCAAATTGCAAGTAATGAAAATTTAAGTGCACCCAATATAGGAGGGCCGGAAAAGTTTTCGCCGGGGAAGTGTCCTCCCGATATTCGAGCGAACTCCACTTCGGGAAGTTCCAGCTTGGTAAATCTTTAAGACAGAAATTCACCGTAAAAATTATACGAGGACGGTGGATCTCCTGCATCAACTATTCAAAATGACCCCATTTCACACACACACACACACTCTTTCTCTCTCTCTCTCTCTCTGTCAAGTGGTGTCATAAAATACGTATAGAAAAGAGGGCATAGTGACGATCTAAAAGCTTGGTTATCACTATATTGCTTGATACTTCTAGAGGAAGAAGAAGGAACGGAAGAAGAAGAAACGGAAAGAAAATGGTCAGATTCATGCGGTCACAAATATCGCTCTAACCGTATATTATTTTCGCGACATGCCGATAATTACACATCGACCGTAGACGGGCGGCGATATTGAGTGAAAATCTCGGAAATAACGTTAACGGTGACTCGTGGTTGCACAAAGTGTCGCACAATCTATTATTTTATTATCGCTGCTAGGTGCGAAGGAGCAAGACACGTTACACCTATTTCCGTATCTATCGCCGCACTCGCCGGAATGCTTATCGCTACGTGGCGTACGTGGGCATTCCTGAGGGAGCTGCAGCGACCTCGTTCCCATTGTACAAATCGAAAATGGTTTCCTCTCTCCCTTTCTCTCTCTCTCTCCCTCTCTCTCCCTTACTTTCTTTTTCTCTTTTCCCTCGGTACCCAATTTTCCAAAAATACGACGAAAACATCGTTCGTCCGCGTTTCTTATTGATCCACCAGCAATCGTATCATTCTGACACGTAATCGACACATAATATACGAACCCGATGAAGCGATTTTACGAAAAAATTTTTATCGATGGGAGTACGACGATGTCGGCGATGAAACGCTGCGATCGATCGAGAAAAAGTCAAGGAGAGTGGCAGGATCGCGCGAATTAGCGCGAAAAAGTATTCGGTCGACACGAAACTACGAATTTATCGAGCGTCTGAGGCGTCGAAATTATCCACGATGAGCTTCAGCTTAAAAAATGTACGCAGCAATCGCTGCGGTCAATAAACGGCTGACGACGTACGGTTCTTAATTTCGTAAGTTACGTTGCATTCGGAAAAACCAATTGCGCCGGTCGTCAAATAAAAAGCATAACTATGGACCATCAAGATTAAAAATGGTTCGGACGCTGGGGGAATCTTCGGGTACCAAAAATTAATCGAAAGCCGTTCGTCGAGGGTGTGAGAATAAAAAGTGCATCGCGTCTTAGAAATGTGCGAATAACATCACGTCCTGAGTCGAAATTCTGTTCCTATGCTAAACCTTTAATTCTACAACATAATAAGAGCTAAGATAATAAAACAGGTTCAACTTCGATTCTAATAATATAATATAACCCCTACTTTAATCCTGATGGCGTCTCAAATTTCCGTTTTCGCTGTTTTAGTGATGATAAAATAGAACGACGAAGGTAGCATTAAAATTCAATCTGTAGAATTGAAGGTTCAAAAAGGAAGTTAAAATGTATCAATATCGTCGAAGTAGGTTTTTATTATTCTATAGGCCGTCTAAGCGGGCGCAAACTTTCTTTAAGAGCGTCACAGTGTCATCAAAATTCTGACTCGGGACGTCACCCCAATTATGACGAAACTTGAATTTTCATTGTTCCTGATTTTACATACACGTATGCGTGTGTGCGATCGAAGTAATTTACACATAAATGATATATTGGTTCGTCCACACCCGCGATATAAATTGCACTGAAATGGACTTTCACGATAGCAAAGGTGACACTCGATATTTTATCGTTAACCACTCATTGAAACGCCTCGTAAATTTATCTACCCTCCTCCTAAGCGCGCGTTGTATAAATAAACACGACACATAAAAGCTGCACACATATACATACAGGGTGTCCCAAACTAATCTTGGTTCCTATGGTGCGCAAATAGAACGGGAAACTGAACGGGAAAATCCTAGACTATTTTGCAAATAACATGCAAAATTTCGAGTTATCAATGATTGAAAGTGGTCACGTATAGAGGCTTCTTTAATTAATAACTCAACAATTTGCGTGTTATTTGCAAAATGGTGACAGATTTTTTTGTTCCGAATAGTCCAATCTACAAATATATGACAACTATTGTACTTAATAAGTTCAAGATTCAAGGGTGAAAATTCAATATATTGAAGTCTGTCATTAGGTACAACAATTATTTATCATATATTTGTAGATCAGGCCACCCTGAACGAAAAAGTTCTGTACCATTTTGCAAACAACACGCAAATTTTTGCCTATGAATGGCCATTTTCAATCATTGATAATTCGAAATTTTGCGTGTTATTTGCAAAACGCTATAGGAATTTTCTGCTCAGTTCCATCTATTCTATTTGCACGCCACGGGAACCGAGATTAGTTTGGGACACACTGTACATATACGCGTGCGCACTCACACAAAAGCAATCTTACATCCTTCGATAGCCCCTTGAAATAAAAGTGTATCGCGTTTCGTTTCGTCGTCCACTTTCTGAATATACACATTAAAAGTTAATGAAAAAATGGAGACGCAGGTCTTCCAGAACGGTAACTTCTTTATTCACTGCGACGGGAATGTTTCGACAATGACAAACCGCATGAAGAGATTCCTCGTCATACATGCATGCGTCACACGTATGTTGCGCGGTAAAAATACATCGATTACCCTCGAATCTCACGTAGGAATATAATTTAATACGATCGAACATCTAGTTTCGGGCAAGTTCGTTAATACCTTCGCCCACGGAATAATATTTCAACTTCGTTGATTCTCAGGCGGCAGCTTTTTATACGCACACACACGGAGAGTTAATTAATCTATCGTTATCAATTTCAGCCGTTCTCTCATATCCGAAAGCAGTTAGTCAATGACTCCTCCGTAGATCCTCCGGCCGAGCCCGACAAATGATAAATAGCGCTCCGGACTTAATTAAAAATACCGTCACGCGCCGAATATCGATGATATCGAGGTCTCCGCCGAGAAGGAGATCGAGAAATGCGTGTTCCACGCCGTAATGGTGGCCATAATGTGGAAATGACTGACGTCACCGGAATGCTTTCGGATGACCTGCATTATCGATTTTATATCGTCGTCAACGTGGAGGTCGCAGAGCCGGCGATGGCAGATTCCACTTTATCCCTTGTCGATTTTTATAATGAAACGGCACTTCGAGAAAGGATCGCGCGCGCGCTCGGTCGCATCCCCGTGCGACCATCAATTTCCCTCCTTTGATCATCTCGCCGGAGAGTGAAGATTAATGTCGACTTACACGGCTTTTTGCGCCCGTGAATCGCCCGATTCGGCAATACGAAACATTATCATTAAGATCGCTCTAATTAAAGTGGCATCTCACTGGCGATGTGTGCGCTCAGGTAAGACCGAAGCCGAAAGTACGAGTGAATCGATCGGAAAGCACTTCGAAGTTTCGGCTAAAGCGTGACCCCGTTCTCAGCGTTGTGGAAGTAAAATTTTCAAGGAGAAAAGAGAGAGAAAGAAAGAGAGGAGATATGAAAAGAGAGCATTTCACACTATTACCGTGCGCTCTTCGTATTTTCGGCGCGACAGAATTGCCAGACCTACATGGGAAAAAATAATTTTGCGGGCACAACAAACTGTTAGTTATTATGAGGACGACGAAAAGATTAGTTAATACGGAAAATATAATTTTGCTATTGCACCAAAATCCAGCAAATAGCAGTTGATACTCTTAACATATTTTTTT
Source organism: Dinoponera quadriceps (assembly GCF_001313825.1). Taxonomy (NCBI): domain Eukaryota; kingdom Metazoa; phylum Arthropoda; class Insecta; order Hymenoptera; family Formicidae; genus Dinoponera; species Dinoponera quadriceps. Next base: position 2,125,044 of record NW_014554511.1, on the reverse strand, counting down.
ACTGCCCAAACTAATTTTCTGCTGTCCCTGTAATAACTAACAATTTGTTGCGTCAGCAAAATATTTTTCTCCTTGTAAATATATCTCGATTGCAATATTCGATGAGGATAAATGAAACATCGAGAATTAGCTGTCTTATGGATATTTCACGTTGACGTTGTGTGCATTTAATTGATGTGCTCTGATCGAGCCGAATACGTATTTAAAGAAAACAAGGTACCTGAAACGGAGGAAACGGATATGTCCGTGTTTTTGGCAAATAGACTGACATTCGAAAGTTATGCGTGATTTATAAAGGTGTAATACCATTCTATCTCTATATCCGAATATTTTTCTGCTTTTCTAATATGTATGTAATTTCGCAGAGTACCGTTTGCCGCTTTCTTTCTATTTCCAGAACATCCAGTGTTACTATTAACTTTAATTTGCTACACTGCGGTGTACACTTCCAAACTGTTTCTTTTTTTTTTTATTTCTCATAAGCTTTCGTAAGCTATCTCATTTACAATACAATGAAGACTTTTATTCCCTGCGTTAGAAAAGTTATAATTGGGAAGAATTTTAAATTTAAATACAGTTAAACCATTTCGCAACCTTGTCATACAAGAAAAAGGCAAAGAGTTGCTTTGAAGTTGTTTCTAATCCTAATACACCACATTAAAGTGTCAAAATACAAACTAAAGGTAGATGAATTTTCGTTATATTTTAATTATTTACATTCATATAATATATAAGTTTTATATAAAAAAAGTGGTTTATTCTCATTTCTGGCTATATATTATAACTGTTTCCGTTAATATGCATTAATACTTTCATAAATGTGTTGTATATATAAACTAGAGAAAAAAAAAATATATATAACTTTATTTTTTAAGAAACATCTACTTCTACTTTATAAATAATCATGTGTAGTATTTCAGATTTTTGTAATATAGAGAAATACCTTTAGCTTTTAAGTTTACGCCGTGTCCTTTATAGATTTGTTTCCAACGTTTCGTGAACATTTCAGTTCCGACGTGAAACTTAAAAAAAAAAGATCTATATTCGTATATTCAAATAATTATACATTTTGACAAATTGAAATGCGTCATATATTTTTTCCAAAAGGTTGAAGTATCAACAAATAAATTCCAGAATATTAATGTCTTGAATTCATTTTCAGTAAAATGATATATTTTTATGTAAACTCATGTTTACTTCGTGTTCTTATCTCTCCTCTTCTTTATCTCTCCGATAAAATAAAATACTTAAATGAAAATTTATGACCTTATATAATAATACCATTCTACAGATTTAAGGAAAGTATATTTATAATTTTGCGTAGATTTTCATGAGCACTTTTACGGAATTTAAATAAGCGAGAAAGAAAAGGTCTGCAGTTAGTCAGATTTAAATGCCGAAAAGATCATCATGTATCATGTGTTAAGCATCATGTGGGAGTTAATTTATCGTTACTCATTTAATAATTGCCATTACTCTATGGAAAAACTAGTACATATATATATATACATGTACGACCGATGAGTGACAATCGATTTACCTCGTTGCAAAATTATCATTCAGCATTTTTATGAAGTCTCATCGGTGCCGAGCGTATGGAACATATTTCTTCGACACATGACGAGTAGCCAGTTCGCAACGTGACGGAAATACAAGATATGCTGTCGTCTTTCCAGAAAATTATTCCGTGAAATTCTAAACGCGAAGGAAATATATCGGAAACTGTTGTATGCGGCATTTCTTCCGCAAGCTCTCACCACGTGTCAGGCAAGCTGTAATTTGCAGCCGACTCGTCGATTGATATTGACAGCGGCTAGTTTTTTCATCCAGCAAAATGCTCATATTTTTTAACGCATATTTTTATATAGATGTACATATGTTTCTTTATTCGACGATATTTCAAATCACGCCGGAGGGACGAATCGATAATCGCGTCCTCTGTAAGTAAATTCGAACACGTTTTATCAATTCCCGTGTGGAATTTCGAGACTCGATGAAAACACGGATTTCGGTCGGATTGTTAATAGAAATCACGCTTTTACCATCGTGATAACGACTCGGTAATCCCGACGCCAACGCTCGCAGTTATTGATTATCGGGCTTTATGAGTCTCTCTTTGAGGTAATTTTTGCGCTCATGTCGCTTCTGGCTACTGCGATTGGCGCGTTATGTTTCTCCTCTCTTTAAACGAACGTAAACGTTACCAGTAAACGCGCAATTAACCTTTTGAAGTATACATTTTTCCTCCCGCTTATTTTTCATCAAATTTTATACCCGGGGGTTCTCGGGGTCGCTGATCACGAATCTGAGGTCAAAATTGAAAAACTTTTTAAATCTAAGACGGCAGATCCAATACGAAGGGCCAAAATTGCAGCGAATCAATCGAATCACTTTAAATTTGGTATAAGCAAGATTTTGTCTACGCTGCAGATTAATATAATTTCAATCCCTCTAATTCGTTATCGCATTATCGCATTTCACAATTTATACTCGGAAGCTTTGAAAGCCATAGACACTGAGTTTTTGCATGTTTTAACCACTATTTTGTATTCAACATTCCGAATTTTGTCAAATTCGTAATCAACGACCCGAAAACTTTCTATATACCACATTTGAAGAGAATCTCTTGATTTGCTGCAATTTTAGTTTGCCATATTGGACTGTCGTTTTGAATTTTGAAAATCTTCTAATTCTGACATCAGATTCGTAATCAGCGACCTTGCGTAGCGATTATTAAAAATTTACACGAAATGACTATTTATCTTATAAATAATCAATCTTATAATATTATCTTTTAATATTATCTTTTAATATTTAATGGTGTATATATTTTTTTAATTCGACGCGTTTATTTTTAAAACAGAACGATTTATCTTCCGCAAAGTTGCGAGCGCGATAAAAGCGAATTGTTTTGAAATTATATACGTAAGAAAAAATTCTAATGTTGGCGAAACATCGCGCGAGCAAATACAGCGAGTAGTGAAGTGTAGCCTTCACGGCAAGTAAACTTGCTGTTCATATCGTCGCGCAGTGAAGAAAGAAAAATAGAGAAAGAGAGAGAGAAAGAGAGAGAGAGAGAGAGAGAGAGGGATAAAAGAGTCAGACAAAAACAGAATTCGCATATTGCGAGGGGAAAATCACGGAGATGTGTATTCAAGTTTCATGTCTGACGAATGAAGGAGTTAATCCGGCAAATGGAAAGCACAAATTTCACAAATCGCGTTTTCGTATCGTACATTTCGATATACGCTGCCCAAAATATGGTTCGAATGCGCTAATAGTTATGACGTAATTCTGTTCCTAGTGACCGGGAAAAGGGGGGCTGGGGAGAAGCGAGGGGAGGAAAGGTATTACACGTTCCTTTGACACACGGATTAATGTTGTCCATGGCCGTTAATGAAGTGATTTACGCGTACCTGTAATCCATACGTTAATATTGTGCGCATGTTTGCAAACTTGTATAGTAATTTTCACGCCCATTTAATTAATTAGATGTGTAATCTCTGCACAATGTATATGTGTGTCGTAATAGTTTAGTAGTACAGCCGGCAGTTTACAGGTTACGTTTATATTATTGCAACAACGCAGACTAGAACATTTCTCGTTATAGTTCCGGTCGAGTCTAATTCTTAATTCTCGGAAACTCAAACGCGACACTGCACGCTACATAATAAGTGTATGGCGACTATTCTCGCTAATTTCCCTAGTAATAAAAGATATAAGGAATACAGTGAAAAAAGGATTTGGTAATAACTACTAAAATGTGGTCAATATTTTCCGACCAAATATTTGATTACTGCAACAAAAAAATTTAGTTTCCGTATAGTAAATATATAATATATGGAATTATAGAACTATATGTATAGTAAGTGGAACTAAATCATTTGGTTGGAATAATCAAATGTTTGACATGCAAATATGCACCAAATTTTAGTACTTATTCATCGAATTATTTAGTAACGAATCTTTTTTCAGTGTACGAAAAGACGGCAGACAGAAGATAGACGTGGGTCTACGCGTTCGCGCCAGCAGCTCCTGAAATTTGAAAAACGGAGTGCGAATACTGTTGATTTTAACCCGCTAATTCTGCGACGTCCAATACGTCATTTTTTTAGAGTGATATTTATATCCTCATTACCTTCATTTAGTCGCAACTGGGCAATTATTTTTCTCAAGAGTATATATATTGGATAAGGAACGACGTTGTCACGGAGGAAATAGAAGAAAGCTGCGTGTCAAATATTAATTTCTTTCAATTTTCCGAAGTTGCACACTGAAAGAAGGATTTGGTAATATATGACAAAATTTGGTAACTGTTATTAAATAATTCGGTGAAATATTGCGGGGCCAAACGTTCGGCAAGAGTTACGAAATAATTTGATTAGATGAAGTAAATATGTAGTTTTAAGAATCAAGATTTAGTTGCTTGAACTATACATTTAGATCATTGAACTAAACTTTGGTAATTAATACCGAATCTTGATAGCAGAAAATGAAATATATTTGGTAGCTATTACTAAACGTATAGCCTGTAAGAAAAATTGTTCTAGTTAATTATCATCATTTTACTAAAAGAATCTTATCGTTCTGCGTAAATTATCTTAAGATAACTTGACATTTTTAACTTCATTTTGGTGATATTTCTTCTTTTACTTCATATGTGAAGAAATCCTCCGTAGTTTTGACCTCGTAATGGTCACCCATCCAATTACTAGACCGCAATCCATGCTGTTTTACTTCATTGATCAGAGAAATCGACAAGTCTTACAATCTTTATATCTCTTGTTTATGATGTATCCTTGTATGGAAAAAGAGAAAAAAAGAAATGAGTGAGTGAAAGAAAAAAAGAGAGAATGAAAGATTGAGAGAAAGAAAGAGAGAGAGAGAGAGAGAGAGAAGAGTCGTAAATATTTACTAATAGTTAACAAATATTTTATAAGGATGGAAGTGAAAGATTTCGCAGTACATACCAAATATCTAATAATAATCTAATAATAATTATCAAACATTTAATAACAGATGTTAAATATTTAGTAGCAATTATTATTTTATTTAGTTGATTCAACTCGGAATAAAATTCGTTCATATTGCAGACTAACAAAATACTTTGTAATTAATATCAAATTTCACACCAGTTACCAAATATTCCGTCGAAATCTCTAACTAAATGCATTTAGTAAGTAAGTATTACCAGTTCTTTAATTTTCAGTTCACTCACGCGCGTTAGCAACGCGACGAGAGGCGCGCATTCTTCATTTCTCTCTCGTTCGTTCGAGACGCATTCTTTATTTATTTCGTTGTCTGCCGGCATTTTTGCATCTCTTGACGAAATGATTTTAATTTACAGCACATTTCCGTCGGACTCTCGCGGACAATGAAGCCTAACCGACCGATTTTCTCTTCAATGTGCCGCTGCTGACGTTCATCCGCGGCACAAAGCAACGTTTCTCATCATAATGGCATAGATCGATCGCTCCAAATTGTCGTACGATTGTCAAGACGGTTATCCGATCCTACTGCCCGCGAAACGAGTGTAGAGACGAAGCGGAAAAGTGCCGTACAAACTTCGTTACCAAACTCATCTATTCCTTCCTTTATACTCTCCGTTTGTTACATCTATGACTTGATACTGTCCGTTTCAGCGCTTTACCGCGGTAACGATAGTATCTATGCTTCCTCTTACGAGTGACAAATTTATTTTCCCTTAATGCATTAAAACAACGCCAACTACACCCGTCTACTTTCGTCTTCACCGATTTTTAATTTTATCGAGTAAAAATTACTACTTCGGATGTCCGACAAATTACAAATATCCGGGAATACGTGTCTCTCTTGGGCAAAGTTTAATTGAGCATCCCGAGTAGAAAAGTTTTCGGAAATGATGAAGATGATAAGAATGAAAAATAATAAAAGAAAAGAAAATATTATATGAAATATAGAAAAAATAAAAATTATAAAAATTAAATTCTAATCAAATTGTTGTTGCAACACAGATACAGTTAAATTAATTATAACTATTTATAAACTAGTTAGAAAATGCTAAAAAAAGTTACAAATTGGTTAGAAACTGATCAGAAACTGATTTAAAATTGCTTATAAAAATTAGAAAGAAATGGTATGAAATGGTTTGTAGAAACTAGCCAAAAACTGCTTGGAAACTAGTCAAATATTGCTTAGAAACTGGTTAGAAACTGGTCAAAATCTAGTTGAAAACTGATTAGTAATGATGTAATGATAAACTGATGTAATTTTGCTGTCCAGTTTTTGACGAAGTGAGCGTTGACCAAACCTATAAGTTTCTAGCCAAGAAAACTAGCCAAAAACTAGCTAGTTACTAGAATTCGTGGTCAGTTACGGTCAGAAACTTGATGAATTTCTACTTGGGACATTTTCGCGTTCAAAATCACAAATGATTCAAAACAGGTGTTATAACAATTTTTAGAAAATCAAGGCGAGATCGTACGGCGAAAATTGTTAGCGGAGAGATACGAGGTAGGTCAACCAGGTAAAGTGGACGAGTGGCAGGCAGGCAGGCAGACAGGCAGGTAAGCAGGCAGGCAGGCAGGCAGATTTCTCTCCCTGTGAACTACGAACGTGAAGGAGAGAAAACGCGATGATTCGAGAGAGAGAGAGAGAGAAGAAGGAAAACACGCGCAGGCGTCTCGGCAATCCTCCATCGTGGCGCCTCCACCCTCCTCCCTTACACCGTCGCGACTCACCCTCGCTTTCCTCGCCTTCCTCGTCGCTCCCTCCTCTCCGCCACCGAGCTCCGTTGCTCGTCGCGCCTCGGTCAATCCGCGAGCAGTATGGCGCCACGCGCTCCGGCACGGTAACGTACGGCAGCTCTCGTCCTCGTCGTGTCGCGTTTCTAGCGTTCATCCAGCGTCGCGCTTTGTAACCCTCCGCAACCCTCTGGAGTGAGTTTTCGCGCGCGAATTACAGTTTCCCGAGAGCGTCGCGCAGGACATTGAGACGCGAATGTGAACGTAGCGAGCGGAGAGAGAAAGAGAAGCCAGAGATAGGAGGAACACCTCTCGATTACCGGAGAACCGCAGCGGGAACGAGCGCGAAACCCTGGGAGGAGAGAGGAGGATTTCAACGTGGCCTTACGGGTCGCGGATCCTCCGCGTTAAAATGCGACCACCATGTGCACCGATTCGGCGGTGGTAGACGCAGCCAGGTAAAGCGTGGGCGCCGGTAAGGTTGCGGTGGCGAAGAAGAGGCTTCCCCCGTAGTGGTGGGCAGCGATAACCGGACGATTGAGAATGACGGACCCCTCGGTCGTCACCAGCATCGATATCGTCGGCAACATCGCAACGGAGACGACAATAAAAACGACGCGGAGGACGAAGACGACGAGCTTTCGGGAAATCACGTGTCCGAGCGTTGCTTAGGACGACGTGATGTGAGAGAGCTGGGACGAACGGAGGAGCACAGAGGAGCACCACGTTCGCACCGAGATTAACCGAAGATCGTGGAGCTGCCAGCTGATTGCTAATAAACACCAATCCGGGCGCGCGCGCGGCATGTCTCTTGTTAATTGAGATCGCCCCCTCGTCCCCCCACCCCTTCCCCCTCGTTGACGCTCGGGAAGAAGCAGTCCACTGGACTGGAATAAAGAGCGGATTGAACGGCGGATCCGCTGCTGCTGACAAGATGGCATGTCCGTTCTCCGCCGGGCGCTTTAAGTCGGTCCACAAAGACGAGAGGAACAGGGAAGGGGAGCACCGGAGGCTCGCGAGGATCCGGCAGGATGAGAGAGGCAAGCCGCCGCGGCAGCCGTCGGTCCAAATCACGTCGTCGCTCCTCGGCGAGGACAACGACGACCTCGAGGACACGCAGACGCTTAATCTGAAGCATCTGAGGGCAGCCGTGATCGTCCTGACTAACCCTTCGGTATTGAGAATGAATAGTTAGACTGGTCTTCTAGATTAGTTTTCCACGCACACGTGCGTACCACACACACATATACACATATACACACACAAATGTGTTTTCGCCGCAGCGTTTACGCGGTTATTGCCGGCCATATGACACTCAACCCCTAAAGTGAAGTCTACAATGAGAATTTAGGCTCTAAGCCTTAAGAAATTGACCAATTAGAATTGATTATTCTTCTGTAATTTGATTGTGATTGGTCAATTTCTTAAAGCTTGAGGATTAAAGCATCTAATGTGGACTAGGACTAAAGTTGGGTCTATAATGAGAATTTGAGCTCTAAGCTTTAAGAAATTGACTAATCACGGTCGAATATTCTTCTCACATTCGGCTGTGATCGATCAATTTCTTAAAGCTTGAGGCTTAAAGCATCCAGTGTAGACTAGGACTAAAGTTGAGTCTACAATGAGAATTTAAGCTCTAAGCTTTAAGAAATTGACCAATCATGGTCGATTATTATCCTCACATTCGACTGTGATCAATCAATTTCTTAAGGCGTAAAATTTAAGAAATTGACCTATCACAATTGATTATCTTTCTGTAATTCGATTGTGATTGGTCAATTTCTTAAAGCTTGAGGATTAAAGCATCTAATGTGGACTAGGACTAAAGTTGGGTCTATAATGAGAATTTGAGCTCTAAGCTTTAAGAAATTGACTAATCACGGTCGAATATTCTTCTCACATTCGGCTGTGATCGATCAATTTCTTAAAGCTTGAGGCTTAAAGCATCCAGTGTAGACTAGGACTAAAGTTGAGTCTACAATGAGAATTTAAGCTCTAAGCTTTAAGAAATTGACCAATCATGGTCGATTATTATCCTCACATTCGACTGTGATCAATCAATTTCTTAAGGCGTAAAATTTAAGAAATTGACCTATCACAATTGATTATCTTTCTGTAATTCGATTGTAATTGGTCAATTTCTTAAAGCTTGAGGATTAAAGCATCTAATGTGGACTAGGACTAAAGTTGGGTCTATAATGAGAATTTGAGCTCTAAGCTTTAAGAAATTGACTAGTCACGGTCGAATATTCTCCTCACATTCGACAGTGATCGATCAATTTCTTAAAGCTTGAGGCTTAAAGTATCCGGTGTAAACTAGAACTAAAGTTGGGTCTGCAATGAGAATTTAAGCTCGAAGCTTTAAGAAATTGACCAATTACGGTTGATTATTCTCTTTACATTCGACTATGATCAATCAATTTCTTAAGGCGTAAGATTTAAGAAATTGACCTATCACAATTGATTATTCTTCTATAATTTGACCGTGATTGGTCAGTTTCCAATGAGAATTTAAGCTCTAAGCTTTAAGAAATGGACTAATCACAGTCGATTATTCACCTCACATTCGACTGTGACTGGTCAGTTTCTCAAGGCTTAGAGCTTAAATTCTTATCGTAGACCCCGATTAAGGCAGATTTGTAGTATTTCGTGGAAGTATTAAGGAAACTTCTAAATCTGCGAATAAAGTACGCGTTGCACGCATCGTCATCGTTGCCGAGCTTTCAGATTGAAGCGGAGAGACCGCCTAGGAAGGAAACGGCTTTGACGCTTGAAAAAGCAACGGGTCTTCGTACGGCTTTTCTCTCTCTCTATGAGTTCAAAGTCGGATTAGCGCAGCTGGTGACACGCAATTGGTTTAGTTCGTCCGAGGTTTTATTCCACGCTGTCGTCCGCGTACGCTCCTACGCTGCGCGAATTTCGTTCTTTACTTTCGCCCTCCCGGAGTCGGTACAACACTGAGGATACGAGTGCGACCGAGTTGTCTGTTTTCAAAGAGGACGTACGATCGTGATAAACGAGACGCCTTCTATTGGGGTCGTTTTGATGGGCAATATTTACACACCGTTGGACGGTCGAATTTATATTTATCACCGACGACCTAAATGTCGGGGGGATAAATCGAGGCGATACTCGCCTTAATTGAACCGACCGTTTCAGAGAGCGGGTAAAGCGTGGGTCAACAACATTTTTCGCATATTTCGTTACCGTTCCCTACCTTAACCCTTAAATGCATGTATTTTTTTTATTACTGAATTATTTTTTTTTTAGGTTCACAGGTAGTCCCAGAAAATGAGAAAAATATTAAAAAAAATCTGAGGCATATGTTGAGCATTGTCTTTGTGCCTTTTGGATTGTATATTTCGTTCTAAGAAATAATTTGGTCTTCCACGTTTAGGTATGCCTTTGATCTCGACAAAGAGGAAAATTAAGTATGTTGCAAATTTGAAACACTATGCATTTACTACAACTGCACGCAGAGAACTTTTCGCAAAAATATATGTATCATAACAGCCTCATTCGGATAGGATAGAACATATTAGAGGGTTGCATTCATTTCTGCCGTTTTTTTATTTGGAACATTTATTATTTTCATAATATGTTACAATCGGGTATCAATCAAAGTATTAATAATATTATCTAATATATTAGTATGTCTTATTATCTAACAAATATGCTATATTATCTAGAATTTATTATATTATCTAACAAATATGCTATATATTATCCAAACAATTTTCCGCTTATATGTACAATCTTGAGTCGAAATTTTAATGCTACTTTGATTTCCCTAACATAACTTACGCCCAGATAAATTAATGAAAACCTACTTTAACGTGATTTATTACCGATATTTATTACCGTGTAAGAATTTTATACATTCAATCAATCAAAGTAGCATTAAAATTTCGACTCGAGGCAATTTAAGGCGATATTCGTGCTCAATTATCCGCGTTTCGAGGAAACGAGAATATTACGAGAATCGGCAACGAATTCGCCGAGCATTTCGATGTTCGATCCAACAGCCCGAAGGAATTACTCTCGTTTTTCCACAACGCACGGACGTACGATAACGATTTACGCCAATCGCTATTTATCACGAAGCACCGGTTCTCTTCTCCTTTCTTATCAGACAGAAATCGCGTTGTCGAATTTCCCATACGTTGAACGCGCGCGCAAACGGTCGCACGGAGTTCGCATCGCCGCGAGAGAATAGGAGCTGTTTTTCACTGGGAAACTGGGTCGGAAATATATAATAAATCCAGCGAAAAGTTTCCTACCGTCCCTCGCTTAGAGAAAGCAGGAGTTTTCAAGTTCCTCCTCTCCGGACGCGAAGGCAAACCGCGTTAGTAGCTCACGCGAACGGCCAATGTTTTCAAACCTTGTCTTGAGAGTGGGTACGGAATTTCTTACCAAAACGTTCAACTTCGGCACGGAAGTCTTCTGTTAATCTACACTTCTTTTATAGCGCGCTACCTGCGCGGCTACGGAGAAATTACGTTGTAAATTGTGTAATAAGCAAGTACACGCAACAACAAATGCGACCGTCTCATTGATACTCTGAAAGGAGGATTTAGCAATATATAAAAAAATTTATTAACTGTTACTGAATAATTCGATGAAATATTGTGGGCCAAACGTTCGGCAACAATTACGAAATGATTTGATTAGATGAAATAAATATGCAGCTTTAAGAATTAAGATTTAGTTGCTTGAACTATACATTTAGGTCATTAAACTAAACATTGGTAATTAATACTCAAATCTTGATAGCAGAAAATGAGATATATTTGGTATCACTAAATATATAGTTCTTAAGGAAAATTGTTTTAGATAATTATCATCATTTTATTAAAAACATTTTATCGTTCTACGTAAATTATCTTAAAATAACTTAAACATTCCTATTTTATTTTGATGTACATTTTTCACTTCATATGCAAAGGACATCCGAAGTTTCAACCTCGTAGTGATTACTCATCCATCCAATTAATGCGATCCGTGCTGTTTTACTTCAGTTACAAGACAGAAACCGACAAGTCTTACAAGCTTCCGTCATGCCTTCATATCTCGTGTTTATGTGTCTTTGTATGGAGAAAGAGGAGAAAAGTAAGGAGTAAGTGAAGGAAAGAGAGAGAGAGAGAGAGAGAGAGAGCAGTCATAAATATTACTAATAGTTAACAAATATTTTATAAGAATGGGAGTGAATGATTTTGTAATACTTGCCAAATATTTTTTATCTAATATTAATTTTGTAATACTTACCAAATTGTAATACTTACCAAATTTGGTAATACTTACCAGATTTTGTAAAACTTACCAAATATCTTTTATCTAATAATAATTATCAATCATTTTGATAACAGATGTTAAATATTTGGTAGCAATTACTATTTTATTTAATTGATTCAACTCTATAAAAGTCGTTCATGCTGCAGGCGACCTAAATATTTGATAATTAACTCGTTGACTGCCACGTTGGTCACATGTGACCATTGTCTTGTCTGTGGCGCCTCGGTGGTCGTCAATGACCGGAGTGCCTCAAATGTTTATAATTGTAAAAATTGAATGAACATCATCAGCTAACGAATTTTAAACATCATAGCTAATTAAAGAATATTTTGAAATAAAAAGTGCACTATTCAACAATGAAGAATTTTAATTAGAACATTATATATTTTATTACAGAAAATAGTTGCGCTATTCCGTTTGTAAAACGGAACAAAAATTTTTTAGCACACTCAATTTATCTCATATTACATTTAATTTGCTATGTTTAACCACTATGTATAACTTTATTTCATAAGTGCATTTGTTTGGAGGAGTAAAAGTTTAATTTTTATCAAATTTTCTATCTAACGTATTGTATTAAAACATTTCAAGCATAAATGAGGCTGGCCATATTGCGCAAGCATCGTAAATAGTCATAATGTAAGTAAATATTCCAAAACAGTTATCAAGTATAATCGAGTGCACCAAGGCGCCACGGTGGTCACCCATAACCACCATCAAGATAGACGCTCTATGGATAAGGTTGTGATCTTATATACCCATATTTATTATTATTTTATCATTATATCCTTAGAATAATGAAAATATTTTCGTGGCACCCTGAGCAAAAGATGTGAATTCGGCGTGGCGGTCAACGTGTTAATATCGAATTTCATAAAAGTTACCAAATATTTTGTCGAAATCTCCAGTTAGATGCATTTAATAAGTATATTATCAGTCTTTATTTCTGTGTACATATTTCCAATTCATGCATCGAATTATCTTCGATAATCTCGCACATAATAGCATAAGAACGGCGAACAAATAGACAGAAAATTGCGCATTTCTCTTTAAGCAGATAAATTTGCTCGAGATGCCGTTTTATTGGAAGACGTGCGTTCGTTTCAAATCAGTCGGGGATTCGTCGGCGGGTATATTGCTGAGATCGCAGATCGCAAGAGCGCCTTCTGTTTATTGAATCACGATAATTCAGCGAAGTTTTGCACGGCGATCCGATCACGTCGGATTGATTCCCCTCGCACGATCGTATCTCTGCGGTTGTCAAATGCCATTGGTATTTCAGAGGGTTAACTGCGTTTGATGGCAGATTAGGGAGGACGAGAACGCGAGCACTTAAGACGATAACGTCGGCTGCAAATCCGAGAGGTGTTAAGCCGCAAACACACACAGACAGGCCGCTATCAGCTGTCGATCCCACGCGTGCACGACGAAGAGCGAGTGGAAATGAGTTGTTTCTTGCGAGAATAAGCGCGAGGGAGGCGACGCGAACTTTGCATTAATGGGTGAAATCGAACGTGTGTCTCACGATACTCCAGTCGTCGGGCTGTGTCTCGCATTATGTCACAGTTTCGCACGTAGGATTTTGCGCCTTCTCGCAAGAGGAGCCCGGCTTTCCTCCGAGTCGATGGTGAAACAAACGACACGAAACAACCAGTCATGTTTACTCCTTACAAATTGACAAAGTGGAGAAAGTCGAAGCGGACGCGGAGTTAAGCGCGCTGCTAAAGCGTGAGAGATGCTCTCGCTGTATCACTTTGATCGACACCTCTCGCATTAAATACACAATCGAGGAGAAAATCGTCGGGCCGGCGATAACGGGGCGTTTAGAACTCGCTCGGTTGTCAAATTAAAGCCACTTTGAATGGATATTAATGATGGGGGAGATTCGCGCACGGCGCGACAAATCAGACCTGAAGCTTCATTATCGAGTGAACTTTCGATCGAGAGTTCAAAGAGAGAGAGAGAGACAGAGAGAGAGAGAGAGAATAGACCGTGAGAGGGAAGCTCCATTTAATTTTGTTCGGCGAAAACGGCAAATTCTGATCGGCAGGAGTCTTCAACGTCCGAAGCTTTCGGAGTTTTTCAACGAGCCAATACTTACGCGTGCACTGCAAATCCTTTAGCTGAAGCTCTTCTTACACATTTCTTACACATGTCTTGTCGTTTCAAATCATGTCACTTAACACGATTGGACGTGTTAACTTAACAACGTCGTAATTTAACGTGTTAATTTAACACGACTAAATGTTTCAAACGACGTAAGCCAAATCGGAAGAAAATACAATTAGCAAAAATAAAAATAGCTCCAGCCAAATGTGTCATTTTAAGGCGTTTATGTAAAAATAACACACTTGGATTTACAATGTGTCTGTAAATTCACTTGGTGATGATAAGCTTCTCCGTTCCACAACGCGAAGTAACGCTGCAAATTCGGCGGCTTCGGGCGAAAAAGATCAAAAGCAATTAGCAAAGCAGCAGGTGAGGGTAGAGAAGGCAAGATCGCCTGCGCAACTACATGTGCAGGGTGTTGCATCAACATATGACGACGGCTTACCTGCCCAAAAGCGCGTCCAGACGGTAATTTCGGATTATTGAGATAAATATGAAATAATTCCGAAGAAATCCTGCCTTCAGGCTCCAACGTGAAGAACATGACGGCAAGGGGCAACGTTAAAATAGTCTATATAATATTATATCTTTTGATTTTCGAAATTCTCTGCTCTTCGTTTATTCTGCATTTGCAGTTTGTTCACTTATTTTTGCATATTTTCTCGAGGGTTATAACTGTTTCTTCTCTCATCCTTTGCAATCCCTAATTTCAGTCAAAATTGGCAACACCAAAAGATGGTGAAGGAAGTGCGTGAAAGAGGAAAGTTTATTTTATTTACCTACTTACTTATTAATCTTAATTATTCCATTTAACTCTACGCTTCTTCATGTTTATATTTTTAAATATTTTACAAAAGTATATTATAAAAATATAAATATTTAAAAAAATACGTGCAATGTTGTCGGGCTTCTAACCGATCACGCTGCGAATCCGTTGAAATTATAATAATTAAGAACGTTATAACTTCGTTGGAAAGATATGCGACTGCATCGACAAATCCGAAATTATCATCTGGACGTGCGCGCGCCTTTCGGCAGGCAACCCGTCGTAACGGATTATATGTTGCAACGCCCTGTACACGCTGCCGAACATATTCCCCATTCATCAACCGCGCAAACCAAGTGGGACTCAGCAAACTGCTTTCTAAAACGGATGAATAAGTGAAACCGCGGAAAGCGGATGTAACGAAACGTTGATGTGCCGCGGAGAACGCGGACTCGCTCGGAAAACGAACGAACGAAGCGAAGATTTCGGAAACGGGCTGGCGGATTCGACGGCGTTAACCGGCAAGATCCGACATTATTTTATCGACTTTCGTTTTAATCTTTTCGAATAAAGGGAAAAAGAGTGCACTTTTCGAGAACACCCTCGCGATATTCCTCCGTATAATGAACGTCATCGCTCGCCTTTCATCGAAGAGGCCGCGAGGAGAGCCGATACTCAGTGACAGCTTTTCACCAGTGGAACGCGAGCATTAAACATTAAAACCGACGTGGATCCACCGTGTCGACATACAGGAGGAGCATCAACACCACACAGAACTGATAGCAACGTGTAGTTACGCCGCAAGTGAAAAAGTAGATGTATCGGATACACAGAGAGAGAGAGAGAGAGAGAGAAAGATGTAACGGATTACAAATTCGAGAGGCAATTAATCTAACAAATGTTAAACAATGGCGTGAAGAATATTAGAAAAAACGGGCGAAACACAAGGAAAAAGAAGATGAAGAAGTCGTTAAACAGAGGGAAGATGACGAACAGAGGCTGTTTACTGAAAGAAGGATTTGGTAATATATAACAAAATTTGATAATATATAACAAAAAACTGTTACTAAATAATTCGGTGAAATATTGCGGACCAAACGTTCGGCAACAGTTACGAAATGATTTGATTGGATGAAGTAAATATGTAGTTTTAAGAATCAAGATTTACTTGAACTATACATTTAGATCATTAAACTAAACCTTGGTAATTAATACCAAAACTTGGTAGCGGAAAATAAGATATATTTGGTAACTATTACTAAACATATAGTCCGTAAGGAAAATTGTTTTAGGTAATTATCATCATTTTACTAAAAAAATTTTAGCGTTCGACGTAAATTACCTTAAGATAACTTAAAATGTTCTTGCTTCATTTTGATGTACTTCTTCACTTCAAATGTGAAGAAATCTTCCGTAGAAATCTTTCGACCTCGTAATAGTCACCTCCAACTATTAGATCGCGATCCATGCTGTTTTACTTCAATGATCAAACAAAAACCGACAAATCTTACAATCTTTTGTCATGTCTTTATATCTCTTGTTTATAATGAATCCTTGTATGGAAAAAGAGAAAAAGAGTTCAGAGTGAGTGAAAGAAAAAAAATGAGATGGAGAGAGGAAGAAAGAGAGAGAAAGAAGTGTTAGAAATATTTACTAATAGTTACTAAATATTTTATAAGAATGGAAGTGAATGATTTTGCAATATTTACCAAATATCTAATAATAATTATCAAACATATAATAACAGATGTTAAATATATGATAGAAATTGCTATTTTATTTAGTTGATTTAGCTCGGAATAAAAGCCGTTCCTACTGCAGGCCACCTAAATACTCGATAATTAATATCAAATCTCTTAACAGTTACCAAGTATCCCGTCGATATTTCTAACTAAATGGATTTAATAAGTATTACCAGTCTTTTCTTTTCAGTGTGT
Organism: Dinoponera quadriceps; assembly: GCF_001313825.1. Lineage (NCBI taxonomy): Eukaryota > Metazoa > Arthropoda > Insecta > Hymenoptera > Formicidae > Dinoponera > Dinoponera quadriceps. Next base: position 2,108,218 of record NW_014554511.1, on the reverse strand, counting down.
AACCGGAAAGAGAGGGAGCGACGACCACGGTGGTAATTCCTCGCTCGCCGGTATAGGAAAATTTTCTTTTTTTTACAGAGGAGAAGGAACCTGGAGGAATTCCTTTGTACGTCTAAAAGCATCATGTCTCGTAGACGGGCATTAAGCGGATTATCCCGCCTAATCCCGAGAGCGCGGGTGTTAAACGAGCCATCGCTAACGGGCGGTTTCTTAAACTGCCGTGTGCCGTGAGAAACGCCCATTCGCAGTCCACAGAGGAACTCCGGTAACACGTAACTTACTTATCGTGCCTGACCCAATAATGGTGTACCTTCGATCGTCAGTCGGGAGTTAGAAGCACTATGACGCATCATCGTGCGGCTCTCGCGCGCGCTAATCGAAGAGATATCGCATAGTTGATATCGAAGTGCGGGGATACCGGGAGCTACATTTCGCGTCTCCCTCACGGGAGGGATTTCGCAAAATAATTACGTAACATCGACAACGACGACGACGGGACGCGGACATTAATTACGATTTAATAAACGTCGCGTCCGGGAGGGGCAGCGCCGATCGAAATATAGATATATATTTCGAATCTGACCGTGCGTTTTATTAAATCTCGCTCCGATGCCGGCGGATATTTTTAACGCGGTGTTCCCGTGCCGGGAATCATATCATATCATGCATGTACCCGGCCCGGCGCGTAATATTAATATTTCCAGGATGCAAATATTGCGTATATAAATTCGCGGGATCATGAATGCAGTTGCCACGATAACAGCTATATCGCGCCATTTCGGAACTTCGAGGGTGCCGCCCCAAAGCACCCACACGCTCGCTACCCGTCGCGAGCACGGACGTTGAAATTTAACATCGTGCCGGCGAAAAGAGAATGGAGGTGAAGCTGACGAGGGAAATTTTAATTACGCACATAGCAAGCTTGACGTGTTAGCCGGAATTATCGAGTATTGCTTAAATGGGGATCACAGCGCCACTCCTCGCGTGCGCCGGCCGCAGTTTCGATTTCAGACGATTATAACGCTGAATATTACGCGAGATGGGAAAACTACATATATATATATATATATATATATATATATATATATTTACTTATATATACGTGAGCTGGTGCATTGTCTTGATGGAAGACAATTTTGTCCGTATGTGTGTATATATATTTACCAGGTTGATTGATAAGTCTTTAGAATGACACATTAGTGGCGTTGCCACCTCCAATAGGCCGTGAATTTCCAGTAGTGCCAACCTTCAAGCCTCTCACTACTTGCGGACAGCTATGACAATCAGTATATTTGTGACGGTCAACGGAAACACATAACCTCTGATATTTTGTAAAAATGGAAAGAAATGAAATTCGTGCAGTGATTAAGTATTTCTATTTGAAAGGGTTGCAACCGCAATAAATGATTGAGGACTTCCAAAATACTTTGGGGGAGTCCGCTCCGTCGAATGCAACCGTATATAACTGGATTGCTGAGTTTAAACGTGATCGTACTAGCACATCGAATGTACGACTCAGTGGTCGTCCAAATGAAGTGACTTCACCAGAAATGAGTGAAAATACCCATGATATCGTGTTGGATAAGCTCAAAGTGAAATTGCGTGAACTAGCTGCAGCTGTGGGCATCTCATCTGAACGTGTGTTCAATGTCCTATACGAACATTTGAGTATAAGAAAGCTAAGTGCAAAATGGGTACCGCGATTGCTAACAATCGATCAAAAACGTGAACTAGTTCGCAATTCTCAGCATTGTTTGGACATGTTTAGGCGCAAATCGAAGGAATTTTTGCGTCGATATATAACCGTTGATGAAACGTGGATCTACCATAACATACCTGAATCGAAACAACAATTGGCACAATGGGTTCCAAAGGGTGGAAGTGCTCCGAAACGACTAAAGACGCAATAATCGGCTGGAAAGATTCTGACCACTGTGTTTCGGGATGCACATGGAATAATCCTCATCGATTATCTTGAAACAGGAAGAACAATCACAAAAGAATTTTATGCATCATTGTTGGACCGATTAAGTGACGAAATCAAGAAAAAATTGTCTCATTTAGCGAAGAAAAAAATTCTCTTTCATCAAGACAATGCACCAGCTCGGTAAAAGCAATGACAAAATTGAACGAATTGAGGTATGAATTGCTCCCACATCCACCGTGTTCTCCAGATCTGGTCCCATGTGACTTCTATCTGTTTCCAAATATCAAAAGATTTGCTTCAAATGAAGAGGTTGAATGGGAAACAGACGTATATTTTAGCGGTTTAGAAACTTCTTATTTGGAAGGTTTAAAGAAGCTAGAAACTCGTTGGATTCAATGTATTGGGCTAAAATGTGATTATGTTGAAGAATAAAGTTGAGTTTTGCTAACAAAATATTTTTTTCATTTTAACGACTTATCAATCAACCTGGTATATCGCGTTAAAAAACCGCGGGCAAGAACGCACGTACTACCAGCTGTGATACCATCTGGGAATTGCTATCTATAACACCCGAGTATTATCACGGTATTAGCGCAGTGATCCTTGGCGGCTTATCACCTGAAAAGAAAGGGATGTAACAAACGACGACAGCCCTGTACTGAAAGAAAAACTGGTGATGCTTACTAAATATATTTAATTAAGAATTTCGACAGAATATTTGCTAAGTGTTGTGAAATTTGATATTAATTGCCAAGTATTTAGTTGGCTTGCAATATGAATGACTTTTATTCAGATTTTATTTAACTAAACAAAGTAGCAATTGCTACCAAATATTTAACATCTTTTATTAAATGTTTGATAAATGTTATTAGATATTTGGTTTGTATCGCAAAATCATTCACTTTCATTCTTATAAAATACTTGTTAAATGTTAGTAAATATTTATGACTCCTCTCTCTATTTTATTCTCCTCCTCTTTCCCTCTCCTCTTCTTTCTCTTTCATTCTCCTTCTCTTTCACTTTCTCCTTCTGTCTCCCTCTCTTTCTTTCACTTATTATTTATTTTCTTTCTCTTTCTCCATACAGAGATACATTATAAACACAAGATATAAAGACAATAACAAAAGGTTGTAGGACTTGTCGGTTTTTGTCTTGTAACTGAAGTAAAACAGCATGAATTGGACGGGTGATTAGTACGAGGTTAAAACTTCGGAAGATTTCCTTTACATATGAAGTGAAAAAAGTATATCAAAGTAAAATAGGAATATTTAAGTTATTTTAATATAATTTACGTAGAATGATAAAATTTTTTTAGTAAAATGATGATAATTACCCAAAACAATTTTCCTCAAGGACTATATATTTAGTAATACCAAATATATCTTATTTTCTGCCATCAAGATTTGAGTATTAATTACCAATGTTTAGTTTAATGACGTAAACGTATAGTTCAAGCAACTAAATTTATTTCTTAAAACTGCTTATTTATTTAATCATCTTATATCATCTAATCAAATTATCTCATAACTGTTGCCGAACGTTCGGCCCGCAATATTTCACCGAATTATTTAGCAACAGTTACTCAATATTGTTAAACATTACCAAATCCTTCTTTCAGTGTACCGGTGGTGGGCCCTTAGCTTACAGGGGCTCAATCGTGCTCATTGCGATGCAAACTATACTCTTTAGAACCGATCGATATTATCCGTCGCTTCTAACACAGCGCCCACCGGCGCTCGTCGAGTAATCATAAGGGTCGTAAATGCACTTCCGTCGGATACCGCGGATACTATCCAGCCACGCTACCGCAATGTTATGGAAATACTGCCGGATCGATTCGACCGCATTTGCATAACACGCGTTTTTACGACGAACTGCTCGCGTGATGTATGATCCTCGTTGCGCTCGACGACGCTCCTCGGGATGCGTACGAATGATCGCGCGATTCTTCTTCTCAAGGTCGAAGTGTGTACTTTCGGTGTCATTACGGCGAAAAATACGACCGTGGGATCGATAAATGCTCGCAGATATTCTTCCGCATTCAAGCGACCTCGGGGAGAAGCGAGCGAAAACGCGAGGCTGAATAAAATTTTCCGGTGGCTCCCGGCTGAAAATTGCGTTAAAGAAAGATGCCCGAGTGAAATTTCATCATGCCTCTTTATCCACATAAATTTCACCTCCGCTCTTTCTCTTTCTCTCACACCAAAGTGCGATTTCATCGAATTTTTATCTTCCTCTTCAGCTCCGCCTGTCTTCAACACTCCTCCCTCTCCCTTCAAAATGGATCCGTTCCCTCCCGTCGCTAACAAACATTCACACGAACGTTATCGTTACTTTGGGTAAATTTGTGAAGCGATTTATACCGTTGGATTCGCGTTCATCCCTGTTGGAACATAAATAGTAAGTTACGAGAGAGGAATCCAGCTTTTGTCAAACCAATGTTGCTACGTGCGCTTCGTGTGGTAAACGCAAATCCCGACGGACTAAACGTTATATATCCGTCACTTTTATACCGATTCGTTCCTTTATACCGATATTGTTAACTCGTTACGGTGTGTAGAAACAGCATGCGGAAAATTCGACATATCATATCACAATACATCGGGGGATTCGCATATTGCGAATTAGGCATACACTGATAGAAGGATTTGATAGTATATAACAAAATTTGGTAACTGTTACGAAATAATTCGCTGAAATATTGCGGGTCAGACGTTTGGCAACAGTTACGAAATAATTTGACTAGATGAAGTAAATATGTAGTTTTAAGAATCAAGATTTAATTGCTTGAACTACGCATTTAGATCATTAAACTAAACTTTTTTTAATTCTAAATAAACACCTATCTATTTAAACTAAACTAAACTGACATTTCTACGACACACTTTCGAATATTATTAATAATGGATTGGACTTAGACCACTTTCAAAGTAATATTTTTAATTATTCAAATAACTGCGAAAATTTATGTGTCAAAAATTATCGTATACTATATCGTATACTCCGAATATACTTAACCACAAAATGTTGTTTATGACAGCTAACTTCAAGTTGTACACGTTACTACAGTCAACAAAAAAAATTGACAAATGGACTTAGGCCACTTTCAAAATAAATGGCTCAAATATCTAATAATAATTGTGAAACATTTAACAACAGATATTAAATATATGATAGTAATTACTATTTTATTTAGTTGATTCAACTCTGTATAAAAGTCGTTCATACTGCAGCCAATTAAATACTTGATAATTAATATCAAATTTCACAACAATTATCAAACATTCTGTTGAAATCTCTAACTAAATGCATTTAACAAGTATTACCAGTCTTACTTTCAATGTAGCCGAAAAAAAAGGTCCTTGATGTGAATACGCAGCGGTAGCTTCGAAATTTCTACTCCTTGTTGCGATACAGCTTTACCACATAAGATATTTTTCGCACTTCATGTTCATTATCATAACCACGCAGAAAGTGATTTGCAAATTCAACACGGAAACTGGCTGCATAAATTCAACCTACTTCAGCTCGAAGTCGTGTGAATGCGAGAGAAATGAGTTAAGTATTGGTGTTTACACAACTTCGGAAAGTTACGTGTAATATTCCGTTTGATGTGAGGGTGTGTCGAGGCGCAACAAAAGTACCATAATTTAGAAACGCCTCCTGAAGTCAAATGTAAACTACATGAGAGACACCGGGGAAGTAATACCTAGCAAGTTCAATATCGTGTGTCTTTTATCAACTCGGAAATACGCATAATATCACTTAGGAACATTTTAGCACCTATCTAAAAGGGAACGTGCAAGTTCTTCCTTACCAGTATCGCGTTTGCGCAATAGATTTTCTTTTAACCCTTAGAAGCACGGTTGGAAGTATATTTCCCACCTTTTTTTCTTTCAGACTTTTATAGATAAAATTTTCATTGCTATATTTGGACGGTATTTTTTTTCTGGTATTTTAGAGACAGGTGAATGTAACAAAATGCGCATTTTGTTAATTGCAAAAGTGTTATAAATAACCAACTTGAAGAAAATGCTTGTTTTATCAGAAAAAATGCATTTTCCAGCGACTTTTCCCAAATTTAGGTGTTAAAACTTAGACATAGAATATTTTGAGGTCACTGATTACGAATATGATGTTAGAATTAGAAAATTTTTTAAATCCAAAATGGCGAACTAAAATTGCCGCAAATTAAGCAATTCTCTTCAAATGTAGTATGTCGAGGATTTTCGTGTCGCTGATTACGAATCGAAATTGAAAAATTTTTAAATTCGAAATGTTGAATACAAAATGGTGGATCAATCATGCACAAACTCAGTGTCTATGGCTTTCAAAGTTCCCGAGTACAAATTATAAATTGCAATACTGTGAAAACGAATTAGAGGGATTAAAATTATATTATCTACTGCATAGATAAAATCTTACACCAAATTTGAAGTGATTTAGTTCATTCGCTGCAATTTCAATCCCCCATATTGGACCCGCTATTTTGTATTTAAAAAATTTTTTCAATTTCTACCTCAGATTCGTGATCAGCGACCCCAAAAATCCCAGGGTAGCAAATTCGAAGAAAAACGAGCGGAAAGAAAAATATGTGCTTCAAATGGTTATCAAAAATACACTTTCGGGACGTTCATAAAAAGAAGCATCGTTTTACGCATCATATTTCACAAGCGTCTTTGTATCGACCGCGGTGTTTCTTTCGGGTATCAGCTTTCAAGTTCAGCGATGCGTGAGAAAATTTGTTGTCCTTGGACGAAAACGGCCGCGAAAAATAGCCGCGGTGCGGTTGAGTCTGAAAATCGGTGAGCTTCGTGAAATTACGTAGTCGTTTCTTTTAAGAGACGGCAACACATTTACAGCGTATTTTTCATTAAGCGCATATCGCGCTCATTGTTACCAAGATGCTGACTTTTCATCAAAGAAACTCTAAGTACGCTCCCTACGTCACGGACGCGCGCGCGAACCGGCGAGATTAATATTTTTTTTCCTTGCGTTTCTATTTTCTCAAGTCCCTGTGCGCTCTGTAATACAAACTCGAGCATTTTACGAGAAGCCAGCTTTCTCTCGTTACTACTGTTTGCAAAATAATTATGTAAAATAGATATTTTATGACATAACGATATATAACGTATATAACGAAGCGTCTCGTGACGAGTTCATTTCGAAAGTAGAAAAAGTACGGAAATATTGCGTCGTGAATAGAATCCTTGATGTAAATAAAAAAACTGCATCAATTATTCGATCAGGGATAGAATGAAAATATCGGCCCGGTTTTATATTATAATGACAGTACTTGTCAGAATTGATCGTTTAGCTAACAGGAAGCAGCTCAAAATAAATTATTCTTTTGCACTTCAAATAGAATTTTGCCACGTCAAATGGAAAACTTCACTTTCTCAGGATGCAAATTGGCTTTTGCCATGGATTCCGCACGTTCCCGTTCATCCGCTAGTTTCCAAGTGCGTTTGCGTTGCACATTGTTGTACGGGATCCATTTTTCATCGCCAGTCACCGGTCGATCCAAAAACGTTTCTTTATTTAGTCGGTCAAGCAAAAAACAATTGCGGGAACTCGATTCATTTTGTTCGCTTCGGTTAGCAAATGCCGCACCCGACACATATCGTGTTTCAAAGTATACTCAATCTTTTTTAAATGCCGTAATGCCGTCAATCTGTCAGTGTTGAGGCTCTTAGCAAACTCTTTTGTCGAAATTCATGAATTATTTTTCACTAAATTGCACAAAATGTCATTATCTATACCCAGTAATTGCCTTAAATGATTTCAGATTCATCCAGATAAAGATGAGATGAAAATTCGAAAAATTTATCTTAAACGGGATGAAGATGATTTTGCTTTTGATTTACTTTACTTATGATGAATGATAAGATAAGCGGTGCTACTTATATAGAACGTTTTTTTTATTTTTAATGAATATCTTCAAAAATACAAGATATAACAATATTTCTTTATATATTATTACATTATAATTTTATTTATTGTATTTCTTTGTGTTATATTTCTCCATAATTTATATTAATCCTTATTATACTTCATTAAGTAAAGTGAACGATGTGTGTTATATTTGTACATCATACGCTCGCTCGCCTACGGAAATAAAAAATCTGTATTAATTTTACATATTGCGGTTCTATTTTAATTAATCATGATTTTGTATCGAGTTTCATCTAAATTTACACTAAAAATAAATTTCGTATTTAATTCTGGGAATATATTTCCAAAAATTTTTTAACAAATCACAAAGCCACACATACGTATGTTACAGACGTTATTACTATGATACATCCACCTTCAATTATGTTTACATCTTTATTTCGTATAATACGTTTTACAACATGTCATTAGAAGTATTCTCTATTAATGTTTTGGAACATACAAAAAATATGACGAAGCGAACCTATGATTTACGAGTATGAGCAGTAGATAGTCAGACAGTTGTCAAAATTACATATGCACAGGTAATTTTGACATATACATGTACATATCTAATTTTGACAGCTATCTGATCAACCATTGCGTATGTGTGTGAAACATAAGTTCGTTTTCGGAAGTGATATTATTTTTCATAATATATTATTATACACGTTATATATGTTTAATTTAAGTCAATACAAATTTTAGTAAGTTCAGTAAAAAACAAGTTTAGAGAATCGGAACCGAAAAACCCGTAATTTAAACGTTTTACTGGTACTTTCATTGTCTAGAAAATTGAACCGGAACCGGAAACTTTATTAAATATTTTAATGAACAGGGAATGAAGCCGATATTTTCACTCAGTCCAGGTCTCTACGGGCAATTTATGGTATTGCGCCACCAGAAGTAATTAAACCACGCTGTTCAACGGGAGGCTTGTGTACCTATTATGTGGCTGAACATTTCCGAGTTCGCAGTGACATACAATATAATGGATCACGTAGATCATACCAGGTTGATTGATAAGTCCTTAGAATGAAAGTGAAAAAACATTTTGTTAGCAAAACTCAACTTTATTCTTCAACATAATCTCCTTTTAGCTCAATACACAGAGTCCAAAGAGTTTCTAGCTTCTTTAAGCCTTCCAAATAATAAGAAGTTCCTAAACCGCCAAAATATGCGTCTGTTTCCCATTCAACCTCTTCATTTGAAGCAAATTTCTTTCCCTGGAGCCATCTTTTGAGATTTGGAAACAGGTAGAAGTCATACGGGGCCAGATCTAGAGAATACAGTGGATGTGGGAGCAATTTATACTTCAATTCGTCCAATTTTGCCAGCGCTTTTACTGATTTGTGAGCTGGTGTATTGTCTTGATGAAAGAAAATAGTTTTCTTCGCTAAATTAGGCCATTTTTTCTTGATTTCATCATTTATCGATCCATCAATGATGCATAATATTCTCTTGTAATTGTTCTTCCTGTTTCAAGATAATCGATGAGGATTATTCTATGTGCATCCCAAAACACAGGCCAGAACTTTTTCAGCTGATTGTTGCGTCTTTGGTAGCTTCGGAGCACTTCCAACCTATTGTGCCGACTGTTGTTTCGATTCAGGTGTATAATGGTGGATCCATGTTTCATCAACGGTTATGTATCGACGCAAAAATTCCTTCGATTTGCGCCTAAACATGTCCAAACAATACTGAGAAGTGCGAACTCGTTCACGTTTTTGATCGATTGTTAGCAATCGCGACACCCATCTTGCAGTTAGCTTTCTCATATCCAAATGTTCGTGTAGGATATTGAACATACGTTCAGATGAGATGCCCACAGCCGCAGATAGTTTACGCAATTTCACTTTGGGGTCATCCAACACGATATCATGAATTTTTTCACTCATTTCTGGCGTAGTCACCTCATTTGGGCGACCACTGCGTCGTATATCCGATATGCTGGTACGACCATGTTTAAACTCAACAATCCAATTATATACGGTTGCATTCGACAGAGCAGACTCCCCCAAAGCTTTTCGGAAGTCTTTAATCATTTATTGCGGTTGCAAGCCTTTTAAATAGAAAACTTAATCGCTGCATGAATGTCAGTTTTTTCCATTTTTACAAAATATCAGAGGTTATGCGCTTTCGGTGGCTGTCACAAATATACTGGTTGCCATAGTTGTCTGCAACTGTGTGGTGAGAGGTTTGAAGGTTGGCTCTAATGGAAATTCACGGCGCATTGGAGGTGGCAACACCACTAATGTGTCATTCTAAAAACTTATCAATCAACCTTGTATTTGATGTGTACGGCGCGCCACAGCTTTTGCAGCTCCCGATATGCGTGGATACGCAAAGGGGGTACGTACGTATTTGAAATACGCGAAAACGGGTCTCGCATTTATAGTCGTGAGTCGTCGTCGTCGGGCGACGACGAGATGCGAGCTAACGTTCGTAACTAATCATTGTTAACGTGAATGACACATCGGCAGCGACAAGCGCTTTATGACGACGGGTGAAACGGATCGACACGGGGGGCTCCGTTCCATTTCGCGAATTGGACGGACGCGATGGAAACTTCGTTACTTAGTTAAATTGACGGGAATCAAGTTTTCCTCCTACTTGCGGCGCCGATGTTCATCGTGTGACGAAAACGCTTTGTGTGTGTGTCGAAACGACCGCGGACGTCAATGTGTCTCGCAGGCAATCGCCTGTAATGCGCTCGAAGTGCGGAAATTTTTAAATTTCACGACTCGCAGAAATGAGTTTCAGTTTAAGGGGGAGTACGCGCGTATGAGAGTGTGTGTGTGTGTGTGTGTGTGTGTAAAAGCGTTCGAGAATCGTCAAGACCGCGCGTAAATTGCGGCAAAACGTGCGTGCGCGCGCGCGCAATATCGTAATTTATGCCGCGGCGTTAAGGGACACAGAAGTGCATAAAGCGCGATTTTACGCGTTCGTGAAATGAATTTCGCCCTGATTTACGGCGTATTTTCGCCACAGAGGCGAGAGAGAATCATCGTGTTCTGTAAGGATTGTGTTACACATTAATTTGAACCGTAGACAGTTTTGTCGGCCGTCAGCGGATATACGCGTATATGTATGTGCATTTCCACACGTCTCCATTGCCGCGTTCAGTAATTTGCCTCTCCCGTCATTTATTTTCCTTTCTTTTCAGGCAACGGGAAGCTTCATGAATATTCCCGCTGTGCGAGGAAAGCGGCTGATGAAATAAAAATATTGCTTGTGCGTTGCACCGGCGCATCCACGAGGCAGTCGTTCGCGCGAGTCTCGTCGCGTTTCGCGAACAGTTTATTAAAATAGAAAAATAATAAGGAATCTTCTCGGATTAAGCCACTTAAGTACCTCTTCTAATAACCCGGCTGGTGCGCTTACTTGGATTTTTCGAAGCTGGCGCAGAATAACGGATAACCGATTTTCAATGCAATCGAAATCATTAGCTGACGACATTGCGTGCAACATTCGCATCGTTATATCCAAGTAGTAGCTCGTTCGAATACAATACTTATTGGAAATCACTCAAATTATCACATTCTAACGATACACATGTGTGTGTGTGTGTGTGTGTGTGTGTGTGTGTGTGTGTGTGTGTGTGTGTTAAATTTATATATTTATATATAATTTTAGCCCTGATTTATTTCCCCTCTTTATAACAGCTTCGTATCGCGATAAAATCATGACAGATATTTCTGTATGAAAAGACAAGCGCGATTACAAACGTATTTTATTACTTCTATATATATGTATATGTATATGTATACAGGGTGGTCCACGTAAAGTTTTACAACTCAAAAACTCTCAAAATATTTGTCGTATCAAAAAGTTGCTCATGGGAAAGTTTCATATATTCGAGGAGTTTTTCTAACAATGTAAACCAAAATTCTCCTCCGCTCCCTCTTGAATGGAGGCGTAGAGCAACTTCGTAATTTCAAATGGAACCTCCTATAAAATGTAACATATTCGGATTCTATCGAGAAAAAATAACTAAATTTTATCTTATGTTATCCCCCTTCAAGAGGGTGTGGGCGAAAATTTTTGTTTACGTAGTTAGAAAAACTTCTCGAATGCATGAGACTTTCTCATGAACGACTTTTTGCTACGACAAATATTTTTAGAGAGTTTGGGTTCTAACACTTTACGTGGACCACCCTGTATATATATACATATATAACGACGAAGCTCCCCTCTCCACACACACAATAAAGAAATGGCTATTAATTAACGTGATTAGAATTAAGTGCCGGGAATTGTATGACGATTCACTACTCTTTGATAATAAAGCAACGTAATATCTCGCGTGGTCGCATAAATTGACAGCGGCGTCATTTCGCATGAGTGCTTATGCGTCTCTCACAAGTAGTTCGACTGACCTTCCTCTACCATTCTAGAGCGACTTCTATCGATTGTCGCTCCAATTAGAATGCGACTATCAAGTTCAACGCTGTTTGTTTCGAACATTTCGCGTTGTTCCAATCTTCTCTTTCCCTTCTCTCTCCCTTTTCTCGTTACACTCGCGTACAAAAAGCACTCGAAAATCATTTTTCGAAGAATGTCAAGAAACATTTTTGCGGCTAAACAAAGGAATGTTTTCGAAAGCCGCATCTCGCGCTCTCCAGCATGTCGTGATGTAATCAGGTCGATCGATGTATAATTAAATTAAAATGTCCATTAGAGTTTCTTTTTTCTTCTTTTAACTTCGCCTCGTGATACTCATCGCTGAGTAATACCGACATAATTTCACATTTTCCATCAAGAGTGTAACTGTCACTGGAAAGTTAGAAAGTAATTTAACTACTTACGCGCGAGACGCTAATTAAACCACTGTTCCCGGTTTTCTTTCCTTTTGGTATACATAATTTCACTATACCAGTTATAGTCTGTTTGGCGTTATTAGACGAGTTAACGATTAAGATACGGTGAATTCAATGGCTGCTGGAAACAATGCGACGAAAATCGACGTCAAGCGATCGCGCGATACGTGTGTGAGAACGTCAGTAGAACGTCTGTGAGACGCACAATTATCCTGATCCGCGGTAAAATCTTTCTTTGTTAACTTAAACATTTAGCGCGTATTATTCCGATTCCCGATAACATAAAGCGACAAGGAACGCTTATCCGCAAACGAGATTAACTCTCCGTTCTGATTTTACGTCTGATCACTCCTAATATAGTCACACACACGGAGAAGACAAATGTTTATTACACACACGGGGAACAGCAAATGTTTGTCAATATAGTGACAGCGAAAAAATACTTGTTTGAACAGCAGAAAGATTTGTTAAGAGTATTAATTACTATTTGCTGAATATATGGACAATTAATACCATTAACAAATTCTTTGCTATCTGAATACATTTGTTTCTTTGCTGTTACTATATTGACAAATATTTACTGTTCTAGCAAAATTTGTTTTCTCCGTGCAAACGACTATTGAATTATTAATAGATGCCGGTATAATTAATTCTTACAATCTTGCTGGACTAACCGACGTTTAATGTTCAACTAATCGCACAATTCCAATGAGATTGTATCGAAACTTTGAATATAATTATAATCTCACGTTATGCGATTTACATCCATGACGTTGCTTGCATCGAGTCGAAAATATTGTCGCAAATATTGCCGTTCACGAAAATTTTATCTCGCGGATCGAGAAAGTTTCTGACGATTCTCTTACATATAGGAGAGAAAGAAAAAGTGATAAAGAAAGGGACAGAGATGGAAAGAGAGAAAGAGAGAGAGAAGGAGAAGGGGAGAGGAGATAATAAATGAATGAATAAATGATATTAATTGGATGAAACGTCTCATCATGCTATTCGCGTGTGAGCTATTGATTAATTTGGTCGTTATCTCTACAGGAGTGTTCAATATTGTACGGATATAAATGGACATCTCAGCTGTCAGTCTCGGCAGATAACGTCATTTGTCGGATATCATTGTGATAAATTGTATACGTAGCAAGAGAATTCGCTGAGACGGAATATCTCCGAATCAAAGGGACCTTCCCTTCTGCGCAAACACGTCGTGGAAAACGTGTGTGTACTATTTACAAAGACGGGCACGATGATATGTAAACATTTCCCGCTTTTTGAAATGCAAACACTCGCCGTGCCGAGATCAGCGCGCGTTGTTCGCGCGTTGTTTATCGTCGATTTCTTTTTCATGCAGCAACATAAGAACGCAATGGATTTAGTTGCTAGCGCGCCGATGTAGAGAACCGACAGTGGAAAAATATATTTTAACGCGAGCCATCTCTCATCTCTTGCAATTTATTCCGCCTCACGTTGTATAATAATAAAATGTCCAAGTCATTGATAATTACGTCGTTCGATAATTACCCGATAAAGCGTTGGAGTTTCGCAACGCTTTTCGCGCAACCTCGTCAAATATCGGTGCGGTTTCGCGGAAAATATAGCTTGGCGAATTTTCTATTATACAAGGTGTCCCAAAGTAATCTCAGTTCCCGTGGTACGCAAGTAGAACGAGTGAAACTGAGCAGAAAAGTCCTGTATCATTTTGCAAACAACACGCAAAATTTCGAGTTATTAACGATTGCAAATGGTCATTTATAGAGGCTTCTTTAATTAATAACTCGACAATTTGCGTGTTATTTGTAAAATGCTGCAGAACTTTTTTGTTGTATAAGCACAATAGTTATCATATATTTGTAGATTAGACTATTCGGGGCGAAAAAGTCTCTTACCATTTTGCAAATAACACGCAGATTGTTGAGTTATTAATTAAAGAAGTCTCTATACACGGCTATTTTCAATCATTGATAACTCGAAATTTTGCGTGTTATTTGCTACATGGTATAGGATTTTTTTGCTCAACTCAATGAGTTCTACACTCCTATGAGCGGGGGTATTTGGTTCTGAGACACTCTGTATAAGCAGATCCCTAAAGAAAGAAAAATATTTTTTAATCGTCATCTAAGATAATTCCATCGCGCGATGTCACAGGATAATTTTGCTTCTAATACCGTTAAGCGGGGAAGGTCGTGTGGCTAAAATAATGTCCCATATGAGTGTTCCACGCGCTATTCTCTCGAGAAGAATTGCCCGTACGAGCGTACCAAATGGAGCTATAATTCTTCTTGTAAAACGCAGGCCGCAATTCACAGCGGGAAATCTAGATTAAAAACTATCGTATTGTCGCTACGCAATTACTAAACGCGGATGCACTCGCGCGCGTTGTTAAGCCGTTCAAGTTCGTGTAATTCGTTTTCGTCATGTTGACGCACGATTCATGCGTGTACGTGTATTGATGTTGCAATGCGTGTACGTGCACGTATCAATTTTTTAAATGTTTTTCTCTCTTGTTTTTCTTTTTTTCCTTTTTCCGACGAAAAACCGTGTATGTTCGAAAAAATTGTTCGGTGAAAGTTCGAAATTACTATAATCCCTATAAGTGCGTAATATTATTTAATATTAAATAATATTCCGGGCATAATCTTAGATTATTAGATTATATATATATATATATATATATATATATATATATATATATATATATATATATATATATATATATATATATATATATATATATATATATATATATATATATATATATATATATATATATATATATATATATATATATATATATATATATATATATATATATATATATATATATATATATATATATATATATATATATATATATATATATATATATATATATATATATATATATATATATATATATATATATATATATATATATATATATATATATATATATATATATATATATATATATATATATATATATATATATATATATATATATATATATATATATATATATATATATATATATATATATATATATATATATATATATATATATATATATATATATATATATATATATATATATATATATATATATATATATATATATATATATATATATATATATATATATATATATATATATATATATATATATATATATATATATATATATATATATATATATATATATATATATATATATATATATATATATATATATATATATATATTTGTAGATTAAGACTATTTGTAGATTAAGCCAATCTGAACAAAAAAGTTTTGTACCATTTTGCAAATAACACGCAAATTGTTGAATTATTAATTAAAGAAGCATCTATAAATGACTGTCTTCAATCATTGATAACTCGAAATTTTGCGTTGTTTGCAAAATGGTATTGGAGTTTTCTACTCAGTTTCACTCATTCTTGCACACCACGGGAACCGAGATTAGTTTGGGACACCCTGTATAATTTATTTACATATATTTTTCAATATTATTATTGTTTTAATCTTTTTTAATATTCTAAGAACAAGTGTTGTATAATGTGCCAAGAATATTATATGAAATGGGCATATAACATCAATAGAACATTTCTATAATATTAAAAATTATTACATAACATTCTTATAATAATATAGGAATATTATTTTAATATTGAATAATATTCATATAATATTCTAAGAATATTACGCGCTTATGGGGACTAAATTATACATATTGGATGGTGCAAAATTTCATAGCCGATTTCAATAGACGTCATTAGGAGAGTATCGCAGCGTCATTGAGTGTTATGTATACATATTGCACATCTATGGAAAAACGACGTATTCAATGATCATTTGAATGAAAATTTTGTGTTTTGATAGAATTCACGTTGTGAAAAAAATTGTGAAAATGAGCGGAGAAAAGTTGTATTTACGACGATGTTATGTTTTATGAATTTTGGAAGGGCGTAACAGTTGGAACTGTCGTAAAAAAATATTCAAGATATCTATCAGATAAATCATGCACTAGCAATTCGAAGAGAAGCTCTGTTGAGAAATGGTTTACAAAATTCAGACATGATGATTTCCACTTTGACAACCAGCCACGCTCTGGCCGACCTTCCGGCATAGATGATGACATTATGCGCAATTCAGTGGAATATAATTCGCGAATTTCAATAGAAGAGATTGATATAAAACTCAACATTGACAGATCGACTGCATTTCGGCATTGAAAAAGATCAAGTACATTTTGAAACTTGATACGTGTCGTGTGCCGCATTTGCTAACCGAAGCGAATAAAATGAATCGAGTTTCTACAACTGTTTTTTTGCTTGGCCGACTAAATAAAGAGACGTTTTTGAATCGAGTGGTGACTGGGGATGAAAAACGAATCCCGTACAACGATGTTCAACGCAAACGCACTTGAAAACTAGCAGATGAGCGTGCAGAATCTATGGCAAAAGCCAATATTGCATCCTGAAAATGTGAAACTTTCCATTTGACGTTGCAAAGTTCTGTTTGAATTGCAAAAGGAATAATTTATTTTGATCTGCTTCCCGTTGGCCAAACGATTAATTCTAACAAGTACTGTCATTATAATATAATATAATATTGTCTCATTATAATAATTAGACCATTTAAAAATAGCAATCCAGAAGAAGCGTCCAATTCGGGCTAATAGGAAAGGAGTCGTTTTTTACTACGACAACGCGAAATCACACGTTGCAAAACAGAACTTGCGTAAACTGAAAAAACTGAAATGTCATATCACATCCACCGTATTCTCCTAATATCGCATTATTAGATTATTACTCGTTTTAATCGTTGCAAAACGATGTAAATGAAAAAAAATTTCTCATCGTTGGAAGCTGTGAAAAATCATCTTTCTTCCTTCTTCGACGCAAAACCGAGGTCGTTTTATGATCGAGGCATCCATATATTACTGGAACATTGGAAGAAGATTGTATTATAGAACATAACGACGATTACATTATTGATTAATAATTTTAATAAAGAAAATTTTTAATTTTTTAATTTAAAAAACTTTAAAGAATTAATAAAATTAATAAAGAAAAATTTTACATGCCAAATTGCTGTTCGAATTCTAATGATAAATCGGGCTCGAACTTTTGCATTCACCCAACATATGAAAAATTTTACGTATATCCACATATTGGATATTTTTAACCAGTTAACTGTTTTTGACGAGTATACTCGTCATGAAAAAAGTACAAAATTTTAACCTTAAATTGCCGTACCTTAAATTGCCGCCAAAATTTTGTACTTTTTTTATGACGAGTATACTCGTCAAAAACAGTTAACTGGTTAAACGCAAAAATGTACATTCAACATTGATCGGTAAATGTATTTTATGATGTTGTGTTTCATGAATCGTGTAACAATAATATATTATACAATAATATATTAATATATTAATATAATGTTAATCATCACGTTTTACAAATTACAACGATTTTATTAATTCATTAATTTTATTAATTCTATTTTATTAATTCCATTATATTTCAACGTCATCCCGGTGATTTCTGTTGCAGAACGAAGTGGTAGCTGTGGCATTAGAGGCTCTGTTAAGCAAACATGAAGCACCTTTTCCAATGTCGACGTCATTGTGAGTATATTTACTAAAACAAAAATGTTCCATTAAAGCGCAGATTGAGGAAAATAAATTCGGTCAAATAAACTACTGATGTGTAACGCTTTAAGCAAAAATTTAAATCGTCCTAATAAATGATTAATTTAACTTGTATTTTACTAAATGCGAAATGGAAATATGTATGTTATTTTCATCATATGTATGTTATTTTACATTTCAGAGAAAAACTTCTGCATAATGTTGAGGAGGAGGAGAACTATAACTTGCTAGAAGATATTTACGAGACACTGAATTACGATTACGGTAAGACAGTACGATTTTTACAATTAAAAAATATAACAGATAATTAAGAGGAAACGCTCGTACGATTTGCTACGTAAAAGCTGCTACAGAAAGAGAAGAATGTTTGGCACAACATTGCATAAGAAAAGATTTCGGAATTATACTTATTAGGGAACCTCGCGAACCTGAAAATTTAGATTTTAATGAAACCTTGTATAAATGTAGGTAAATTGATGAATTTAGAAATTTTCAGTTGCCGCTAAAAAACGATTTGAAAAGATGAAACTATTTTTCAAAGATACAGATACATTTAGATCATTAAACTAAACTTTGGTAATTCATGCCATACATTTAGTAACAGGTCTTTTTCTTTCAGTGTATTAAAAGAAGTAAGGACGTTAACGTTACAAACGATCGAATTCAACGCTAGCGTCTCGGAATTTCTGGCGCACAATCACTTTGTGATATTGTTACACGATCGTGATGAGAACTAAAGCGCAAAATCGGCCGTGTTATCGTGGCAAAACCAAACTTTGCGGAAGTGGGACGAAGTAGTCACGCATTGAAATTATTCTAGCTTCGCTAAAACGTGCTCATCTCGGATTCCCGATTATACACGTTCTCCTTTCGCGAGCAACTGCAAAGCACAACGCGCAATCTGGCACCGTATGATAATGCTTTAATTTTGCCCCGCGTGTTTTAATACGTCTGTCACATGCGCTTTTGTCTCCGGCTTGAAAGCTGCAGCAGCAGGGGGATAATTTTTCAGCACGGTGAAATAACGCCGGCACGTTCACTCTCTGTCTCTCTCTCTGATGAAAAATGCAAACGGAAACGCGAAATAATTCTGCGAACCTGAACGATCGTTCATCCGTATCGCGAGCACGGACAAATGGGCATCGAAACGCGCTATCACTACACTGAAAATCCAAATGTGTGATTTTCATATGGATAAACGTCTTAAAATGACATACATTTGACTGAAGCTATTTTTATATATTTTTTGCCGATTTAGCTGACGTCATATAAAAATTTAATCGTGTTAAATTAATTAAATTAATTTATAACGTGTTAAAACGTCCAATCGTGTTAAATGACGTGATTTCAAACGGTAAGACATATGGAAGAAATGGTTTACAAGAGCTTCAGCTAAAAGATTTGCAGTTGTTCTATCTTATTCATTTCGCGTTCGGCTACTTGAACTTTATAAACTCAAACTTCAAAATGCTGAGACGGTATCTATCGTCGGAAATGAGGAACTATCGAATAGCAAAGTATCTTTATCGATACTTCAATCACGAGATTGGATATGGTTTTAACGAGGATATCGTTGCCCGAGGCGGGTAAACGGCATAAACAAAGAAGAGTGCACTGCAAATCCTTTAGTTGAAGCTGTTTTTACATATTTCTTATACATGTCTTATCGTTTTAAATCACGCCACTTAACACGATTGGACTTGTTAACTGAACACCTCTAAATTTAACGTGTTAATTTAACGCGATTAAACGTTTTAAACGACGTAAACTAAATCGGCAAGAAACATGTAAAAATAGCTTCAGTCAAATGTGTTTTAGACTTTTTAGACTTTCATGTGTGCAAAAATCACATACTTGGATTTTCAGTGTTCTGCCTTATCCGTCTCGCGTCCGGCTGCGAACTTTCGGCTTAAACTTCATAAACTCAAACTTCAAAGTTCCGAGACGGTATCTGTCGTCGGGAATTAAGAACTATTGAATAGCAAAGTATCTTTATCGATACGTCAATCACGAGATGCGATATGATTTTAACGAGGATACCGTTGCCCGAGGCGGGTAAATGGCGTAAATAGGGAAATGTATGTGTGTGAGGATTTCCCGGTGTTAACGAAGGAGTGCCTACGGATAGGCAACACACACTCCGAGAGATTAATGAAGTAGATGAGCCCGGTCTCAGAAAATCGTGTTTGCGATGTTATACCGTTCGGTGCTGTGCAGGCCGGGTCATGCCTTATGCACGCGAGTAGCAGCTTATTGATTCAATCTCGTGCGCGAGATGATAAACGCGCTCTTCCCCAACCTTCCCGGCCCTAATTTTAAAAACGTACTCTCTCCTTCAAGTTGATACACGTTTACACGCGCTCGCCTTTCCTCATCATTCCGTGAAAATAATCCTTCATTACCAGAGACTCGGAACCGAAACCGAAGACCGTATGGAAATCGGTATTTTTGTAGGATCGGAACCGATTTTCATTTCATAATAAAATTCCAGTTCTCACGAAGAAGCAGAACATCGATTAGTTATCGCGACAAATAGAAAATAAATTTCAGGCATGCAATATTGAACAGAAGAGAATTAATAGAAGAAGTAATATATTACAAATTTGAAATAAATAGGAAGACAAAAAATCCTGAATTGTACAGTTTCAACCGTTCCACTTGCACACCGGGAATCAAGATTAGTTTGGGACATCCTGTATATTATGAATGCTCATTATAGCACGCTATTGATCCATATATTTTTCAAAGTAATCTCTGACTTTTCTTGCCGGGAATCACTGCGATTGACGTTCTAAACATCGCGTGCACTACGTAATACGACGGCTTAATGAGCGTTCAAATGGTACGCTCATCATTTCGCGTTGATATCTAGCCGTCTGCAGCCTTCTCAGCATCCAATCTCCAGTAGCGTCCAATCGTTCCACGTTGATCGCTCTTTGCTCGTTTCACTTTATCACGCCGCACTCTCGCAGTCAACGATCATTTTAATGGCACTTAACGATTAACTTTTTTCACAATTTTACCACTTAACGAGAAGCATGCAATTAATTGAATAACACGCTTTTCCTAAAGAAAACATATGTACACATTTCATTACAGGCGGCTTTTAAGTTAACAACAAAAGTAACGCGCACGCGAAACAGATGTATTTCAGAATGCTAATTGAAACGAGCGAACTGTATTCCGTGTAGAGGAACTAAGGTTGTTAAAGTCTCATCGGAAAGTTGTTACAGCTGTAACTTTGAATATGCTTGTCCATTATAATTAGCAAGTATAACCAACGGCATAAAAGATACTAAAATGTTTGTGGATGCTGTGTAGATGGAGTGTTTAGTAAGTCGTATATATGTATATATATACCAGGTTGATAGATAAGTCTTTAGAATGACACATTAGTGGTGTTGCCACCTTCAATGTGCCATGAATTTCCAGTAGTGCCAACCTTCAAACTTCTCACTACACAGTTGCAGACAGATATGACAATCATATTTGTGACAGCCACCGAAAGCATATAAAAATGGAAAAAAGAAAAAACTGAAATTCGTGCAGTGATTAAGTATTTTTATTTGAAAAGCTTGTAACCGTAAGAAATGATTTGGAACATCCAAAAAACTTTGGGGGAGTCTGCTCCGTCGAATGCATCCGTATATAACTGGACTGCTGAGTTTAAACGTGGTCATACCAGCACATCGGATGTACGACGCTTTTGTGTCAATACATAACCGTTGATGAAACATGAATCCACCATTATAAATCTGAAACGAAACAACAGTCGGCGCAATGGATTCCAAAGGGTGAAAGTGCTCCGAAGCGATCAAAGACGTAACAATCAGCTGGAAAGGTTCTGGCCACTGTGTTTTGGGATGCATGTGGAATAATCCTCATCGATTATTTTGGAACAGGAAGAACAATCACAGGAGAATATTATGCATCATTGTTGGACCGATTGAATGATGAAATCATGTAAAAACGGCCTCATTTAGCGAAGAAAAAAATTCTCTTTCATCGATACAATATACCAGCTCACAAATCGGTAAAAGCATTGGCAAAATTGGACGAATTGAAGTATAAATTGCTCCCACATCCACTGTATTCTCTAGATCTGGCCCCGTATGACTTCTACCTGTTTCCAAATCTCAAAAGATGGCTCCAGGGAAAGAAATTTGCTTCAAATGAAGAGGTTGAATGGGAAACAGACGCATATTTTGGCGGTTTAGAAACTTCTTATTATTTGGAAGGCTTAAAGAAACTAGAAACTCTTTGGACTCTGTGTATTGAGCTAAAAGGAGATTATGTTGAAGAATAAATTTGAGTTTTGCGAACAAAATATTTTTCTCATTTTCACTCTAAAAACTTATCAATCAACCTAGTATATTTTAAGTCAAATAAAATTTTAAATAAAATTTTCAATAAAAAACAAGTTTAAAGGACCGGAATCGAAAAAAACCGTAATTTCGTAAACCGTAATTTAAACGTACTTTCATTGTCCAGAAAACCGGAACCGAAAACGGGACTTTTATTAAATATTTTAGTAGACCGGAACCAGGACCGGACCGATATTTTCATTCGGTGCTAGTCTCTGATTACATCACATTTCGCTTACACACCCCATACCGATCGACGAACGGACGGACGGACGGGCAGTCACGCGGCATTGACGAGTCGAAGGATCGAAGATAATCGAGACCGCGTGTGCGACAGCGTTATTCGCTGTCAGACGGTTTTGCACGATCCTTCATCTTCTTCGAGCGCGCATGTTAACCCAATTTGCGCTCGGCCGTCGAGTACTGTAGTTACAGTCGAGCACGCTTCAGAAACGTCCCCATTAATCACCACGGACAATCGATATGCGCATGCAATGTGTATTCGGATCTCCGAGCTTCCTCGCGTCGGAACTTGTGAATGGGCCCCCGGTCGGCGACGAGGCGCCTCGAAACTAAGTCGACCGCTCGTCGTGCGAGTAATATCGTCCCTTTCTGACTAATAGCCCGCGCAAACACGGAACACATCGCGAATCGGAACTTAACGTAGCTCGTAAACTTAGAAATACAGCGCCCTGAACAATGTAATAAAACCCTTTGGCGTTGCGTAATCGCATTAAAGTGAGGGAATGCCGCCCTTCACCGCCCCTCTGATGCCATCGCAGCCTTCAGCGCGAGCGATTATGCGAGGCGCTTGTTTACCCGCCATAAAACATGTAACGCATCGTAGTTTCCTATGTTAAATATATCACCTACTTACCTGCTGCGTCAAGACAATCCCTTTGACGATGGCACCGGCAGCAACACATGTATTCTCTCGGTCGAACTGATCTCCGTAGCCAAGCATGTAATCCCGCTGAAAAAAGGACAAGGGTGGCGCATCGTCATGTACTCTCCGAGACCAAACAAAATCACCTTCTCGTCTCCTTCTACCTCAGCTCTCTCTCTCTCTCTTTCTCATTTCTCACTCTCCTTTCCCTATTTTTCGCGCTCTCTCTCTCTCCCCTATCTCGCTCTTTCTCCCTTTTTTCTAGAACATAAAAGCGTCAACCGTAAGGAAATTATCATTCTGGTGGAACCTCTTCCCCCCACGTTAACGATTACACACTCTTGAATATCGAAGTTCACTGTTAAAAGCGCAGGCTACGTATTTTAATGCGATTCGATGCATATTGCACGTAAACAAGGACAGCTTCGCTGATATTTCATAGAGGGTAATTATTAAAGGAACGATCGCGCGTAAGAAATCAGTTGCCTCAATCCGTCTCCGTGTCACTTGCAAACGGCGGAGCATTTAAACTCTCGTGAGATCGCACTCTGCTAGCGATAATCCTATAAGCGCGTAATATTATTTAATATTATGTAATATTCTAGGCACATTCATAGATTATTATACGTAATATTCTAATAATATTCTAGTAATATTATTATTTAATATTGAATAATATTTCTGGAACATTAATAGATGGCTATATATGTCCACTCCCAATAATGTTTAAAAAATAATATTTAACATTTAACATATTATTGTAATACTATATATATTTTTAGATATTCACTATTTGTATATATATACATATATATGGCAAAATATAACAAATTTTGTATAAATATATCGTATATATATAATAAATATGTACAAAATTTGTTTATATATAAATTGCATATATATAATATTAGATACATCGGAAAGTTCCGTCCATAGCGACGAGTAGCTATAACTAAAACTGTCAGTAACTTTAATGTCTAAATCAGGGTTAATTTTTTTGTTTTCACCATCTGTCAATAAAATTCAGTATATAAAGGTATACGTTCGCATCAATAACATTGTTTCTTACTGCGTCGAAAATGTCGAAATTTGAGCCAAATACGCGTTATTTGCATGAAGTGTTAATCTTTTGCTTCAAATGGAAGAAAAATTCAACTGAAGTTCATCGAATTCTTGTAGAAATTTGCGGTGATAGTGCTCCTTCCAATAGAACATGCAGAGAATGGTTTCGATGCTTTAAAAGTGGTGATTTTTATATGGAGGACAAAGAGCGTTCTGGACGGCCAAGAGCATTCGAAGACAAAAAATCGCAGGCATTGGTGAAGACCCGTGTCAAACGCAAAAACAACTTGCAGAAGCATTAAATTATGTTCAATCTGTCATTTCCGATCGTTTGAAAGTCTTGGGAAAGGTCTGCAAGGAAGGAAAATGGGTTCCATATGAAGTGAAGCCAAGAGACATCGAAAAGCGAAAAACCATCTGTGAAATTCTGCTCGCTAGGCAACAAAGAAAGGGGTATTTGCATCGTTTCATTACTGAGGATGAAAAATTGATATATTTTGACAACCCTGAACGTCGAGAAACCATTTACGACCCCGGCTAATCCTCAACATCGACGCCAAAGCTGAATATCCACGGAAAGAAGGCAATGTTCTGTATTTGGTGGGACCAGAAGAGTGTAGTGTACCATGAGCTGTTGAAATCTGGTCGAACAGTCACAGGACATCTCTACCGAGGATTAATTAAATTATCCGTTTGAGCCGAGCATTGCACGAAAAACGACCAGAATATGAAACGAGACAGCATAAAGTGATTTTGCTTTATGACAACGCTCGGCTTCACGTCACAAAACTTGTCAAGGAAATGTTAGAAGCACCTCGCTGGGAAATGCTACACCAGGCGGCTTATTCACCAGACTGTGCCCCTTCCGACTACCACTTGTTTCGGTCAATGGCACACGCATTTGCTGAGGAACGCTTCAATTCTTATGAAGACGTCGAAAAATGTGTCTCTGACTGGATAGCCTCCAAAGATGATTCATTCTTTCGCCGCGGAATTCGCTTGCTGCCTGAAAGATGAGAAGAAGTCATCGCTAACGACAATATTTTGATCAATGTACTTTTTCATTTGTTTCTTAAATAAAACCATATTTTTTTGTAAAAGAAACGGACGGAACTTTCCGATTTAGCTTTATATATTTTCCTATATTATTATTATTTTATTGTTTCTTTAATATTCTAAGAACATTTTTATAATGTGCCGAGAATAGCTTTTATTATGTGAAGTGGGCATATAACATCAACAGAAAATCCCTATAATATTAAAACTAATTTCGGTTTCCGTGTGCATGTAGAGCGGGCGAAACTGAATAGAAAAGTCGACTACCATTTTGCAAATAACACGCAAATTTTTGATTGAAAATGGTCATTTATAGAAGCTTCTTTAATGAATAATTCAAAAATTCGCGTGTTATTTGCAAAATGGTACAGAACTTTTTTGTTCAGAGCGACCTAATCTACAAATATATGACAATTGTTATATACCTAACGACAGACATCAATATATTACGTAACATTCTTAGAATAATATAGGCATATTATTTTAATAACGAACAATATAATATTCTAGGAATATTACGCGCTCACACAGAACGTGCGGCTACCGCATAAAGCGTGATTATCGACAAATACGTATATCGTCGTTTATCACGGAAATGGAAAACGTGTATTTTTGTCTGTAAGTAGAAGTCGTGAGCATAAGCCGCACATTACTCCCTACCTTGTGACCCACGACTCGCTCTACGTTCGTACTGCTCGCTCACGGCTCACGATCGCCTTGTATTGGTATGTACGGCAGGAAATGGTAGTCGCCGTAGTTGTCGGAGCATAGGAAGGATTTCTCGTCCCGACGTAATGCAATCTCGGCAGAGACTCTAAGATCCTCGCTGTCACCGAAAACGTACGGAGCACCGGGCCATTTGCAAGATTGACTTACGAGGGATCCGCGCAGCGGCAACTGCAGATACGACATCCTGTGCGACATTAAACGACGAAATCGTCCAACATCGCGGAAACATATGACAAAAAGATAAATTCGACATACTCTCACGTCGTACCGGAGAACAACACGGAGCTGTCGTTTATTCTCGCGCGTGTCGTCGTGACCTAAATAACTATATATATATTTATATATACAGTCTCTCAAACTAATCTCGGTTTCCGTGGTGTGCATGTAGAACGGGCGAAACTGAGTAGAAAAGTCGACTACCATTTTGCAAATAACACGCAAATTTTTCATTGAAAATGGTCATTTATAGAAGCTTCTTTAATGAATAATTCAAAAATTTGCGTGTTATTATGAAGGAATTTTGTCGAAATTGCCTTGCCTTCGTTGACGCTTCCGCTGTGAACACGCTTAACCACTAGAAAGAATATATAATATATACAACTCCACTCGAGGATGTCCTCGATGGAGGGGAAGACGAAAGTGTCGCCTTAATCCTATGCCCTCCGGGCGTAGGGGAGCGAGAGCTCCGGAGACCCTTGCGGATCTGACGTGCGTAAGAATCGCTCTAGGCGTCTAAGTCCGAGGGGAAGCTTAGACGTGTAACTACGGTGGAGGACGGCGCTTTGAACAACAGTTCCGTCCAAGAACTTGCTGTTTCATGCTAGCACACTCACTCCTAAGCTGTAGCGAGAGCGTTGCTTCTGGGTGGAGTCGTTGAGCGAGAATGCTCGATGATGAGGAAAACGACGTTGACAGTCGTTCCTTGTGCCAAAATCGGCGAAGAGGCGTCTGCTTCGCGCGTGTAATTTACCCTCACCGACAGTAGACTGAGAGCTTCTCTACTGCGAGAAGCTGTGTTGTCGGAGGAAAATACTAGAGAGGGTCTTGGCGGACTCCCACCGGCAGCGATGGCGTCCGTCGCCTCTCCTCAACCACTAGGGTAGCTATTGGAGAGACTGAACATTGCTAGACCGAGGTTACAAAATATAAAGAGTAGCGAACCAAAGACCACAGGAAACCAGAAAAGGGTAATTCCAAAAATTCGGCTAACGTATGCTGCGATCGAAAAGACCAATGGCACGCTCCGAACCACCAGAGAATAACCAATCAAAAGCGATGTACGGGCGCTGAGCGCCCGTAGATATATATTCTAGCGGGAGTATATTTGGCTGCGTGCAGGCGATCACAAGTTGCCTGGAGGTCCGGCAACCACGCTATGCAGTAGGCAACACCGGCAGGCGGATCCGCAGGCTTGTTGGATCCGCAACACCAATGATAATTGAACCAAAAACTACCTCAGATTAATTTTGTTTATGGAAAACATAATTTAAAAATGATTTTGCTTGAAAATAATGGCTTATTTTTGATGGCACCAAAGCGTTTACTTCAACTGAAGTGTACCTAAAAATGTTTTTAAGCTTCGGTAAGCAGATCAATTCGTTTAGATTTGGCTGTTTTTTACGGAGATTGGGGTGTGACTTCGATTGTTTTGATATTCCAGAAGGGGCCAGCTAAAAATGGAATGCAGTTTAAAAAAACGTTTAAAATTATAAATTTTAACATTTTTGATGTGTTTTATTGAACTGAGTTATTTTTATTTTTTTCTTATTTTTTTGGAAAATATATGCATTTTTTGAGGATTTTAGTGTATATAAACCCTCGGTTTTTAGAACGCGCAGCGTATTGAAACCTCGTATTTTTAATGTAAATGATGTTGAAAATGGATGTTGAAAATGGATGTTTTAATGAAAAGTCTCCTAAAAAGGGACCAGCCAAAAACGACAGTCATTCTTTTATAGAAATAATTTTGTTCGATACATCCAAAGGACTATAAGCTCTGATTCTTAGCGGTTTCGACGCCAGCGTCTTGGGTGCACAAGTAAAAATTTTCATCTCGAAATATACTGATTGGGAGATGAGTTTTCTTTTTAGTGCGGTTTTTGAGGTACACGTACCTAGATTTTCATGAGTTTAATGTGATTTTTCTTTCCCCCACAAGATATGTCCGAGAAATTCTGGGGATGGTTTGAAAGGATATATTATTGTTACATTTTTCAAAAATGTTCAAAATGTTGTGGGTACGTTGTGGGTATTAAAGATTTTGTATTTCTTTTTTGCCTAATTTCATGTATCAAGGATTATGTATATGGATTTTATTGCTCCCGCAATTTCTATTCTAGAAGTGGCAGATATTACTATAGGCAAACGTCCGCAATGTTTTATCGCGTGATCTAATACATCTATCGGATAATTTCGCCGCGCAATATTTGGTGCGCTAGGCAGGGCGACACAACAACGATATTTTCGTGTATGCAAAGCTGGAAGAGAAGGGAGGGGGGGGATGTAATATTGTCAGGTATCTGGCCCGCCGGAGGGCCGATTAAAGAGCATTACGTTAAAACCTCGATCGATTTGACCCTATCCGCCACTGACGATATGGAATAACGTCATGGGAACGAGGCGCGCACGCGCGCGACATTTCGGATGATTGATATCGGCCGTATCGCACTCTCGCACAAGGGCAACTGCTATTATAATTATCGTGTTATCCTCAGTGTTTGCCGGTATCTAGATCAAATTATCTGAATAATCATCCATATGAATAAACAGATAATCTTTATCTTTATCTAGATAGAAGATATATACGTAGAAAAGATATGCATCTTTATCTTAGATAAAAAAACTATCGTCTCACCTGAAAATTAACTAAAGTGATTTTATGATCCATATTCTGAACTCATTTTTCGATCAAATAAACGAAATAATACGGGCCTATGCGTTAAGCCCGTATCATACTAGAGATTGGAAATTAGATTTCAACGAATCAACAAATTTCGGTTTTGTCTCCTTTGATTTGTTCTTTTTAGCTGCTGAACTGCTGAACCGGTGCGATTAAAAAGAACACACCATTTTTTTCAGTTGTTCTATCCACTTTAAACGTGTATCAAACCGTCGACTATGAGTGAACCAATGACGATTGATCTTTTCTGTTACATCCTTAAATTTATAGCGATTACGTGGACGAATTACTTAACCGTTCTGCAATTTTATGACCTGCGTAATTTTTCTTATATATTTTTATAAAGTTTTTCATGAAAGCGTCTAAAAAATTGTCTAATAAGTAACGCTACTTACCTCATATTTCATCCAGATACATCAAAAGCAAAATCATTCTTCATCTCATCTAAGATGAAGTGCTCTTCATCTAGATGAATCTGAAATCATTTAAGGCAAACATTGGTTATCATAGTGATATTCGTGATGTGAAATAATACGGGAGCAATAGAGCGGCCCTCGTTCACCCCCGTCTATTTCCGGATTTGCAAGGAAGCCGACCACAGCCGGCCTCGTCGGCACTGAAACGCGGCGTGTATTATCGACCCCGCGAGACTGCAATTCTCCAACGCGTTGATTTAGTATTCAATGTCGTGTTAAGCATTCATAGGTACTTTCCCGTGCGATTCCAGAGAGGATGAACCCTTTGCAGCCGCGGAACGGCAGATAAAAGTTCAACCAGACGCGCTTTTCGCTACTGTTGGTTCAACATAAACGCGAAGTTCTTTCTCGGTACCAAAATCAACCAGAAAACTGAAGAATATAACGTATCGGGTTGGTCAGAAAGTCTTTTCGTACTTTATGCGAAGAGGAAATAATTGTTTCTCACGAAAAGCACTTTCAAAGGCCTCGAAAATAGCACTAGTTCTGGAATTCAAGAAAAGATCCAACTCTCTTTGGACTTTGTCCGCCGAAATGGACTTTTTTCCGTTAAGAAAATTTGGGAGGTCGGAAAAGATGATAGCCGGCTGGCGCAAGGAGAGTATGGTGGATATTCGAGAAGTTCCCAGTTAAGCTCTCTGATTTTTCTCAATGTGAGTGCGCTCACATGGGGACGAGCGTTGTCCTGGTGGAGGAGAATACCTTTGCAGTTGACAAATTGGGTTCCTTGAGTTCCTTGAATTTTGTCCGAACTCTTTCCAACTGCTGCGAGTGGAGGTCCGTATTGATCGTTTGAGTTTTTGATAGGAGCTCATCGTCGAGACGATTCACCTGTTCTACTTGCACACCACGGGAACTGAGATTAGTTTGGAACACCCTATATATAAGATTGAAAATCGTGTGATTTTCCATCTAGAAAATGGCACGACATACATAACGCTGACTGCACCACAAATCGTAGCAAATTAATTTGTTGTTCAATGCAAATACCATCTGTGACTTCTGTTATTCTGTCGATTAACGGTTAACAGATCTCTGGTTTACGGTCGTTGTATACACGAAACTTTGAACAATCTCACAAAATGAAACTCAGAGCGTGGCAGGACAGTCGTCATCCAGAAATTTGCATTACTGACAAGAATGAAATTTTTCATATCTTGTTAACTGAACCTAATTTACGTGCAGTATTTTCGAACTTCTTTTTGCTAGGAATGCCTCAGGAACAGATTTCAGAAGTTTGTCGGTTTCCTCGTGAAACGTCCAATGTGTATATACAGAGAAAAATATAAGACGATACATAAAATATCACATGTAAATATACGTTGAAATACTCGGTGTGTGGCATATTTGTATTTTGCAGGGCATATTCTCTGAATTTTTATGCCGCATTTGTACTATGAATAGAACAACACAGAAAAAATCTCAGTTCGTGTAACGAAATAAAGTACCGGACTGAAATTCGTCGATGAGGAAATGATTTCTTATTATCAAAACGCGTTATTATCGAAACGCATAACTTATACAATGATGGCCACGAGTCGAAGTAAGCAACAACTTGCATCGGAATGGAGATATCTCGAGACAGCTAAACAGCATTGCGGAAAAAAGAGATTTTAACATTTCGATTTATTCAACATTTTTTAGAAGGGATATATTATCGAGATATTTGATAACACGCATTTTTCTGGAAGGGAGATCCATTTCACACTTCCTGCAAAAGTTTCGAAGCGACACGTCACGCGTGCAAATATTAATCACTCTCTACCCATTGTATACAAAGTTTGATCCTTCAAACATTGTCGAGAGGAAAATCAATGATTCCCGCATGACGGAATTCCCACGACGACAAACTAACCCTTAAAAGCACGTTGGGAAAAATATACTTCCCACCCTTTTTCTTTCAGATATTTGTCGATAAAATTTTTATTATTTGGACAGTTTTTTTTATTTTTTCAGTATCTTAGGGATAGGTGAATGTAAAAAAATCATTAAAATACACATTTTGTTAAGTGCAAAAATCTTCTAAATAACCAAACTAAGAAAAATGCCTGTTTTTCAGAGAAAGTACATTTTTCAGCGATTTTTCCAAAATTTAGGTTTTAAAACTTATATATAGATTTTCTTGAAATCGTTGGTTATGAAAACTGATGTCGGAATTAGAAGATTTTCAAAATCCAAAGTGGCGGTCTAATATGGCGGACTGAAATTGCGGCAAATCAAGCAATTTTCTTCAAATGTGGTATATAGGGGATTTTCGGATCGCTGATTACGAATCAAAATTTGGAGTTGAAATCGAAAAACTACGGAATGTTGAATAGAAATTAGTGGATCAAACGTGCAAAAACTCAATGCTTATGGCAAGCTTCAAAGCTTCCAAGTACAGATTATGAAATGCGATATTGTGAAAACAAATTAGAGTTTGAAATGATGTAATCTACAGCGTAGACAAATTTTGGCTCGTTATATTGAATCCACCATCTTTGTTTTCACAAATTTTCCAATTTGAACCTTGGATTCGTTATCAGTCTCAAAAACCCCGAAATACCAAATTTGAATTGATTTGTTAAATTTTCCGCAATTATGATCAGCCATATTGGATCCGCCATCTTAAATTCGGTGAATCTTCCTATTTTGACACAAAATTCTTAATCAGTCACCCCGAAAGCTCTAGCACGCCAAATTTGAAGTGATTCGCTGCAATTTCGGTCCTTCATATTGGACCCGTCATTTTAGATTTAAACATTTCAATTCTGAAATTTTCCAACTTTGATCTCAAATTCATAATTGACGACCCGAAAAATTTGTTGAAAAACAAGCGGGAGGAAAAGTATGTGCTTCGATGGATTAATGTTTTGCGGAACATTTTGCAGACGTCGACGTGAACGCGTTTCTCGATCGTCTCGGCCAGGAGCTGATCTCCACGGCTTGCGTGGGTCTGTTGGAACGGGCCTTCCGTTGCCTCGGAAACGATCTCACCGCCTTCCTAACCACGCTGGACGGTGTGAACGACGTTGTCCAGCACCAGTCCGGATCGGACACCACCGAGGCGGAGTTCGTGTGTATCGCCACGCCGGAAGCATTGGAATTACACTTCACCACTGACCACCCTTCCATAGCTTATCTGCTGGTTGGCAGTCTCAAGGGCATCGCCAGGCAGTTTTATAACGACAAAGCCGATGTGTATATACTGCCGGATCCCTACAATACTAAATTTTTTAGGTAAACCCTCATGAACATAGTTGGTTACGCAACTTCTTCCGCCGCTCTCTCTCTCTCTTTCTCTCTCTCTCTCTCTTTCTGTGGAGCACAGCGGCCGTGAATGATATATTTTACCTTATTTTATCGTGCCCGATCGATCCCTTCCCAGTAAGCAAGAAATCATTAACGTTATTACAATGATACGCGGAAAAAACTAAATTATGACAACCGAAAATATTCAATTAATTAAGTTTCGGCTGCAGTAATGTAACCTTTTTTCACTAGTCGAAGGGCTGTTTTCGGTTTCCTCAAAAGGAATACTATATATATACATGTAGTGTAGAGTTCCTATAACTCCTTCGAGGTGCATAAGGACCTCTCTCCCTGCATAAGCACGATCAAAAGGCAATGGAGAATACTACTTGTCCGTAATGAGGCGTTTGCTCAAAGCAATCCGTGAGAAACGACCGGAATTGTGGGAAACCAACTCGTGGATTTTGCATCACGACAACGCATCGTCGCATGTCCCGACACATGTGCGTGAATTTCTGACAAAAAACTCAACGAATGTCGCTCCACAAGCACCGTATTCACCAGACATGGCTTCCTGCGACTATTTCCTGTTCCCCCAACTGAAAAAAACCACTTTGCGGATAGCGTTTCGAATCGATTGAGGATATCAAAGAAAAATCGCTGCTTGAACTGAAAGCCATACCGTCTGCCGCGTATGAGCGATGTTTCCAGGACTGGATCAAATCTGGCATATGTGCGTTGCAAGCAATGGGAGCTACTTTGAAGGAGGCTATCAGAATTTTGCTGATTGAATTGTTATTTCGATTTTTAAAAATGAAGTTCGGATAATTTTTGATCAAAGTAATATCAATTCGGTTAAGATAACCGAGCACAATTGTCAGAACAGCTGAAGCGTTTTATAGGAAATATTCTGCTTCTACAACCGAGTTTTTATCCAGTCCCTAGAAAACACAAAATTTCAGTTTCCATAACCGAAATTCAGTTACATGAAGTGAATTTTTTTCCGTGTATTTCATAACATGTAACGCTTTTAAGTATGCGTGTTCTTAATGTTGCACGCAATGTCACTGTTAACGATATTTGACCCAAACATTAAAAATAATATTTATACAATACGATTTTAATATTATTAATGTTATATTATCAAATAACGGTTTAAGAACATTTGTAAAATATTGTGTCAGAATGTCTGTAAAATCTACGTAAAATCAACGTTTCACAAAACATATTTAATGTTTCTCGCTTACTGGGTTCTCCTTAGGCACTATTTAACTACCGATCATGGCGGATCACCAGTGGATTTTAATTTCCGCGTCTCTTCGCTGCGACTTCGAAGAGCTCAGTGCCGAGATACGCTATCGGAGCGTAGAGGTGGAGGAATACAAGGACAATTTCCGGGTAGATTATCTACGTCGAGCGAGGAACGCGAAAAATTGTTATCGAACGTCACGCGCGAGCGAATTTTCCGCGTAGCGATGAATATAGAAGAAGGCGCGCGTCGCCTCATTCCGAAGTGACACAATCTTGGCTTGGAGACGCAGTCTGCAGCTACTCGTAAATCCTGAAAAAAACCTGACGAAAAAGACGAGGNGGGGGGGGGGGGGGGAGGAAGAAATATGAAATCAAAACACAGTGGAAACGGTGAAAATACTGGAAACACAATTTCTAGAGACATACAGGGTGTCCCAAAATGATCTCGGTTCTCGTGGTGTACAAATAAAACGGGTGAAACTGAGTAGAAAAGTCAACTGTCATTTTGCAAATAACACTCAAAATTTCGAGTTATCAATGATTGAAAATGGTCATTTACAGAGGCTTCTTTAATTAATAACTCAACAATTTGCGTGTTATTTGCAAAATACTGTAGAACTTTTTGGTTCAGAGTGGTCTAATTTACAAATATATGACAATTGTTGTAACCATCGACAGACATCAATATATTGAACTTTGACCCTTCAGCCTCGAACTTGTCGTTAGGCCCAATAGTTGTCATATATTTGTAGATTAGACTATTCGAAACAAAAAAGTTCCTCACCATGTTGCAAATAACACGCAAATTGTTGAGTTATTAATTAATAAAGAAGCCTCTACATGTGTTATTCGCAAAACGGTACAGGACTTTTCTGTTCGGTTTCACTCGTTTTACTTGCACACTGCGGTAACTAAGATTAATTTGGGACACCCGGTATGTAAAAATTGGTGACACACGACATTAACCGCGCAACACAGTTACGATCTTTCCGATATTCGCTCCAATTGTTTTCTATTCAATCACCTCGATTAAATCTTCATATCGATGAGTGGCAAACGGTAAAGCTGGAAAAACACTTTCATAAAATTCCGCAATTACGTTATTGCCGGCAAACACAAATACATCGCGAACTTCGACGGGAGGGAATGGCCCTTACCGGCATTGCGACATGTCGTTCCTTAGGCGATATTAATTTACACGCGATCGATCGTCCATGTTACTCGTTCAAACAATTCTTGTTTGCGCGAAAATTTACGCTACGTTTCGATCACGCAATGATATGTATACTCGCCCACTTTGAGGGCGAAATGCGGTTCGTAAAATCCCGAATACCGTTGCGCCGTGTTTTATGGTCGCGCGTTTCTCTCCGTGGCTACTGGATTTCATGTTTGCTCGCCGAATCGCGTGTTACCGAAATAATGTCGCGTGAGTATAATATAATTCATGCGGATAGCCGAAGGAAGGGCGGCACGTGAGGGTACAAACCTTTCGTTTGAACAAACATTGATTCTACGACGGTGGCAAATATTTGATGATAGGTGCGGCATCACCGACGAGTCGCGTGAATTCTGTAAGGACGGACGGGCATGGACATGCGAATGACGTGCAAAATACCGTCACACCGCGTACATATCGCTTACATTTCGCCGTCTAATTAAAAGTTGCGCAGGACGTGCGCCGGTTTGGTGCTTCCACCTGCGACGCTCCGCGAGACGCTTGAAAATTCCTGGCTTTACCTGGCTTCATCATCAACGAGAGTAACGTTCACCGTGAGCGTGCTGCACTCAATTTGCATATTTGCACGATAAGTTGTCTACACAGACGCGTACGTATACGTATGAACGTCACCGGGACGGGATTTCCAACACGCGTGGTCAGCGTTTGCCAGCATCTAGATAATGTTATCGAAATAATCATCCAGATGAATAAATAGATCATCTTCATCCGTGCTTGCGATGGGAGGAAAGACAACTGCGAGCGATCGCTCCGGATGTTGCAGATACCGCATCACTCCGGAGCGTTACAGCGAACAGACGCTGGACGCCGACGTAGATGACGATGATTTCGACGTGACGTCGCCCACTTTCCGTCCACTCTCCACCGAGGCAACGGACCTTCGCATGGGGGTAGCGAGCTTCTGCAAGGCGTTCCCGTGGCACTTCGTCGTCGATCGCCAGCTGGAGCTCGTGCAGCTCGGCGTCGGTTTTATGAGGATCTTCGGCCACCACCTTAATCGGCTCGGCAGAGAGATATCGACGTATTTCGTCTTCACACGGCCCCACGGTGTCACTTTGACCTTTCACGAGGTCCTAAAGCGTGCGAACACACCGTTCATCCTGACCCTTCAGAGGCCGCACGGCGTCGATAAATATCCCGCAGAGGTACGCTCATCATGCGGTTTGCCAAACGCAAGATGATCAACTTAATCACGAATCCGATAACACAAACACGTAAATAGAGGCAGGCTAAACGGAGGAGAACCGTTGGAGTTAGAGAAGCTCATGGGGCGAATCGTTGCCATTTATCTTGACGAATTCCTTAACCTTTGTGCAATTTTATGATTTGCGTAATTTTTATTATAAATTTTCATAAAGTCTCTCATGTTAACGACATCATCTAAAAATGATCTAGATAAGTAATTCTACTTATTTTATCTTTCATCTAGATGAGTATAAAGCAAAATCATCTTCATCTCGTTTAAAATAAATTTTTCGGATTTTCGTCTCATCTTCATCTGGATGAATCTATAATCGTCTAAAGCTAAACGGCGGAGAACCGTTGGAGTTCGAGAAGCTCCCGGGGCGAATCATTACTCACTGTGACAGCCCGATAACGCGGATTTGTTGAGAAAAGGAAAAAATGGAAAATATGTAATAACTATGTCACGTCATATTACAGGGTTTGGAAATGAAGGGTCAGATGGTACACTGTCCGGAATCGGACTCGATTTTGTTCGTCAGCTCGCCGTTCTTAAACGGTCTAGAGGGCTTAACCGGTCGAGGACTCTTCATCTCTGATATTCCTCTTCACGATGCTACGAGAGACGTTATACTCGTCGGCGAACAAGCCAGAGCACAGGTGATTAAATCCATTGAACCGATATCGTTGTAAATAACCACTTGTCGCGAGACGCTGGGATTTACGTTTGTGGCTTTCTTATCAAGTCGCAATATCATTATTTCGTTACGAACATATAACCGGAGAATAAGATATACGCACTCACAAGAAAAGAACATTGTTTTACTTGCGTTAAAAAAATTTTTACGTTAAATTCTTAACATACCCGTTTGTTAATTTAACATATTGCGCTGAAGTTGCCTCAATAATTTTGTGTTGAATCGATATTCAAAATGTGCGAGTGTTAAAATAATTGTATATCTCAATGTCGAAGGGCATTTTACGGATACGATAATTTTATGTTAATTTCTGATACATTTCCGTTACTTTTCAGCATATTCATTTTGTGTTAAATTAACACGAAAAAATCTTGCGGACCGTTAAATTTAACATGAAATTTTTTACACAGCGTAGACGTAATTCACGTTACTCTCTTTGAATTAATTAAATAATTAAGAGAGAGACGGGGATACTCTGTGTCGTTATTATAATTCCCACGAGGGATACAGCGAGAGATAATCTCCTTTCAGGACGGCTTAAGGAGACGGATGGATAAACTGAAGAGCTCCATAGAAGAAGCCAACCTAGCGGTCGATGCGGAAAGGGAGAAGAATGTCAGCCTCCTACATCTCATATTTCCACCGGATATAGCGAAACGCTTGTGGCTGGGTAAATTACGGTTCCGTTCGCGGAATATTACGATATCGATCTTCAAGTTCCTTAAACGCGACTTTACTATTCGATACAATACAGCTTGAATACGCTTATCTCGCGAGAGATATACGGTACAATAAATACCGATATGTTGATCGTATAGGAGAAACAATCGAGGCGAAGACATATTCGGACGTCACGATGCTGTTCAGCGACATAGTCGGGTTCACGGCTATCTGCGCCACGGCAACGCCGATGATGGTCATCAACATGCTGCAGAACCTCTACGAGCAATATGACCTGTACTGCGGTCAGTTGGATGTATATAAGGTGCGCATATTCGAAGTAGATTGCGAAATCTTCCGATTTGCTCTCGCAAAGATTTCGTTGCGGATTTATATGACGTACTTTTCTAATAATTGATTAATTATTGCGATCAACCGGAAGAACAGTCGTTTATCTTTTGAAATTCCTCGTTGACGAAAATCAGGATAAGTTTTAACGTAATGTTCCACTTCATGTGGTATAAAATGTCTTTTGGCATGTCGTACGATAACGTGAAAAGTACGTCGCTTCTAATGATCGTCAATCGGGTGGAACATGCGTACTTTTATAAAGCCGGTCGATATCCTATAAATATCCTTCTCTAAGCTGAGATTTATCTCGCGCATTGACTCGTGAAGCCCGAAGATGCACGATGCCGCCATCTGTGAGACACCGGAGGAAGCTAATTTAGCGCGCGGTTGATTTCTTACCTCCCATCATCGTCATTTTCTCTCGTCTCTCAAAATAATTGCGAGTTATCGATGAGGCGAAGTGGAGTGCAATTTTTCGAATACAAAAAATTAGTTGTATCGAGCCTATACAACGCCGTTGTATGCACAAAACGAGTACCGGCGGTGTTTGCCGGTATCTAGATAAAATTGGTATCTAAATAATAATGCAGATGAATAAATAGATCATCTCTTTATCTAGATGGAAGAAATACAAAATATATTCATCTTCGCCTTAGATGAAAAAACTGTTATCTCATCTAAAAATTATCTGAAATGACGTTACGGTCCATATTCTGTACTCATTTTTCGATAAAAGGAATGAAATAATATCGATCTATGCGTTAAGCCCGAATCAGACGAGAGATTAGATTTCAATCAACAAATTTTGGTTTCATCCCCTTTGGTCTGTTCTTTTTTTAGCTGCACCGCTGAACCGGTACAATAAGTTTGAGCGAGACAAAATATACTTATCTCATTCTAACTTATTGCAGCAGTTCAGTAATGCAACTAAACAGAACAGACCATTTGTTTCAATTGATCAATCTACTTTAAACTCGTATCAAACTGTCAACTGTGTATGAACAATCAATGATTATTGGTCTTTTTTATTAGATCCTTGAATTAAAAGTACTTACAATGACGAATTACTTAACCGTTGTGCAATTTTATGATCTGCGTAATTTTTCTTATAAATTTTTATAAAGTTTCTCATGGAAACTATATCATTTAAAAAAGTATCTAGATAAGTAGCGCTACTTACCTTATGTTTCATCTAGATAAATCAAATGCAAAATCATTTTTATCTCATCTAAGATGAATTTTTCGAAATTTCATCACATTTTCATCTCATCTTCATCTAAACGAATCTGAAATCATCTAAGGCAAACATTGAATACAGGCTATATTGATTTTATCATTGATCGATTTTATTCTCCTGCAAACAGGTAGAAACAATTGGCGATGCCTATTGCGTTGCATGCGGCCTTCATCGAAATACCAATACACACGCTCAGCAAATCGCATGGATGGGCCTAAAAATGATACAAACGTGCTCCCATCACTTGACTCACGACGGCAAGCCAATAAAGGTATCGTATATACGATGATTACAAATACGTTCGTGATTACGTGCGACGACTGTGATGCAATTTTCTCCCGACGCACAGCATCAATAGCGATAACACAGAGAATATATGCACTTATGTAATTTCATCGCAATTTCGTGCAATTCAGCGTATTCCTTAATGTCGACCTTAATTCCATTTCGTTGTACCGGACGCGCGAACGAGAACGTTCAACGACGAAAGTACAACGGATATTCGCATCGGTATCGAAGCAACTAAACGGTGTTCCACATTGCGCTTCGTACACTAAAAAAAGGATTTGATAAGTGCTAAAGTTTAGTGAATATTTCCCTACCAAATATCTGATTACTCTAACCAATTTAGTTCCGTATATTGTATATTTATTGTACAGAACTAAATGATTTGGTTGCGGTAATCAAATATTTGGTCGACAAATATTTACCAAATTTTGACACTTATTAGCACAAATCCTCTTTTCAATATATTATAACAATATTCAAAGTATAAAACATTTGACCTCTGCGGAAACAATGTAGAATAATTTTCGATGCGCACCGCGAAACTTCCTCGTTTCATAACGTTCCTGTTTCCCTTGAATATAATTTTTAATTTATGTATGCATCTCTCTCTCTCTCTCTCTCTCTCCTCTACTCAGATACATACCAGGTGTAGAAGTATGAAACCGGAATTTCCCTATAGAAGGTGCTAGCCATCAGTTTAGGGATCGTAAGACCGCTTCTGCAGCGCCATCATCTCCCTCTAACAGCTGACGAAGATTTTCAACACACACAACCTAAGTTCCATACACCGGTATATTTTTCTATAACCTTAAACATGTCGAGTTTTGTGCCTACGAATTACGATTTGCGGACAGCATTGGTTTTTTGTTATCATTTGAAGAAAACTGCTGCAGAATCGTATCGAATGCTTGTCGAAGTTTACGGTGAACATGCTCTTGATAAAACACAATGTTTTGAGTGGTTGAAAAAATTCAAAAGTGGTGATTTTGATGTGAGAAACGAAGAGCGTGGGAAACCACCGAAAAAGTTCGCAGACAACGAATTGCAAGCCTTATTGGATGAAGATGATACTCAAACTCAAGAAGAACTCGCGGATGAATTGAATGTGAC
>NW_014554511.1:2048451-2067013 GCF_001313825.1 Dinoponera quadriceps | reverse complement strand
GATATATTTTGAGAATTCTAAGCGTCAGAAATCATGGGTGAATCCAGGCAAACCATCGACGTCTATTGCAATCGCTTTGGAAAGAAGACAATGCTCTGTGTTTGGTGGGATCAGAAGGGTGTAATCTATTATGAGCTGCTAAAACCTGGTGAAACCGTTAACACTGATCGCTACCAACAGCAAATGATCGATTTAAATCGAGCATTGCGTGAAAAACGACCGGAATATGGAAAAAGGCAACACAAAGTCATTTTGCTCCATGATAATGCCCCATCACACACAGCAAAACGGGTCAGGGAAACGATCGAGGCGTTCAGTTGGGAAATACTAACGCATGCGGCTTATTCTCCAGACTTGGCTCCGTCCGATTATCATCTATTCGCATCAATGGGACACGCTCTCGCTGAACAACGCTTCAATTCGTATGAAAATGTACGAAAATGGCTCGATAGTTGGTTCGCTTCAAAAGAAGAAATGTTTTTTTGGCGTGG
The DNA here is from genome assembly GCF_001313825.1 of Dinoponera quadriceps. Classification (NCBI taxonomy): domain Eukaryota; kingdom Metazoa; phylum Arthropoda; class Insecta; order Hymenoptera; family Formicidae; genus Dinoponera; species Dinoponera quadriceps. The sequence continues at coordinate 2,066,522 of NW_014554511.1, read as the reverse complement.
CATTCATAAACTGTCGGAGAGGTGGGAAAAATGTATAAATAGCAATGGACACTATTTTGAATAAAATATTTTTTATCATTTTCAAACAACAGACGTGTAATTTTTACAAAAAAATTCCGGTTTCATACTTCTACACTGGTACACTGTGCGCTCCTTCTTTCTCACCTTCGTTGCTTTTGAGCTTCAACAATCAGTACAGCAGCGACTCTCGTTCTCACGATGCACCATCCAAGTTTTTCAATCGAGAGAAATTTTTGATTATTACGTATCCGCTCGGCTGGATGCTCCATTGTTTATTATTCTCATCTTGAGTGCTATTAAAACTTTTCCCATTTAAAGTATTTCTTAACTACGATAAAAGTTCGACGGAAATACGACGGGAACGCCCACACAGTTGCATTAACATTTAAAGCAGATTTACGAGGAATATTTCCCTCCTCTCATCGCTGCTTCTCCTTTTTTATTTCAATCCCTTCTTCCCCTTTTTTCTCTCAGACCGACTGTCGTCCAATCTTCGTCATGCTTGCTGACGTGTGCCACGTGGAACACGTCGGACACAGGCCTTTTATTGACTCACCCGGTCTCTTTAATGTTCCATCCAGATGCGCATTGGCATTCATACCGGGATGGTGTTGGCGGGCGTTGTGGGCAAGAAAATGCCGAGATACTGTCTCTTCGGGCACAACGTCACATTGGCGAACAAATTCGAGTCGACGAGTGAGCCGCTTCGTGTCAACGTCAGCCCAACTACGTACCTGTACGTGATGCTGTTTCTTGGTCTTGCATATTATTGTATGCAAATATATGAGCCATTTATTTTGAAAGTGGCCTAAGTCCATTTGTCAATTTTTTGTTGTTGACTGTAGTAACGTGTACAACTTGAAGTCTAGCTGTCATAAACAACATTTTGCGGTTAAGTATATTCAGAGTATACGATAATATTTTGACACATAAATTTTCGCAGTTATTTCAATAATTAAAAACATTACTTTGAAAGTGGCCTAAGTCCAATCCATTATTGATAATGTCCGAAAGTGCGTCGTAGAAATGTCATTAAATGAACCATACAAAATTTTCTATAAGACATCAATGGATGAGAATGCAGAGTTTAAAATCCTGGATTTATTACCACGTCGGAATAGACCAAGAAAATTCGAAAATATTGTGTTGACACTATTTTATAAAAATATAAGACGAATTACAACAGCGAAATACAAAGACATGATGGACTTATTACGATATATAACATCGGAGCACCATGACTTCTTCAAATCCTTCCCGCATACGCAAAATGTAGATGAGCAGTAAATTGTTATGTAATTTATATAATTAGAAGATTTCCTGAATTGCATAAATTGTGTTTTTGAAGTATTGTAAAGAAATATAAAATAAATTGAGTATTGTTTTTTCAATTTGAAGCATTTCAAATTATGTTGAATGGACTTGGGCTCTTTCAAATTTTATAACAAATCTAGTTGTTAATTTTGAAAGTGACTTAACTCCATTTGGGATAAGAAAACACATATTATTCACTTGATAATTACTATTATTTTAATAAGAATTGTAAATTTAACTCTCTTAGATACGCTTAAGCAGTGTGATACATTGGTATCCTGCACATATATTTTTAATTTTATTGAAACGCAAACTCTTAAATATCTCAATTTAAATATAAATGGACTTAGGTCACTTTCAAAATAAACGGCTCATATATCATAATATTAGACGATAATAAAGAGAGGACGGAAAATTTCTCGAAACGATAAAGAATAAATACTGATTTAACGATGTCGTGAACTTTTGCAGGTGTTTAATTCAGAAATCGGGATTTATATTGGAACCGCGGACCAAGGACAATCTACCTAAGGAGATGCCAGCCGGTATATCGGGCACGTGTTACTTTCTAAACGGTTATCAGCATAGCGACGTCAGCGCAAGCGAGCCCCTCGATGTGCACATTCAAGCAGCGATCAAGGAACTCGGAATCAGTAGCAACACGTAGACACCTCTCGACATGGAGTCAGTCGCGTACCGACGAAATCGCTGATCAATGTGTTATTTTAACGATATTACCGTCGATAATAGCGTTGACACCCGACATTATCAGATCGATGTATATGTGAGCTCTCAAGCTGGCACTAACAAAGAAGGTACATTAAAAACAAGGCGCTAACTGTACGAAAACACATTGAAGGATCTTTGCGCGGGTACTATTTATACGCAGAGTCTTAGGGGGGTTGTAATCATTATATACAAATTAAATATACGAGCAAGTAAAACTCTACTCATGGACCTCATGCTTGTGTATGTCATTTAAGAAACCCTGTCCCGAGGCTGCGCCGAGAAGACCGAATTGGCCGAAATTCTCCACCTCGAAATATCATTTATCAGAAACGAAGTCTTATGATTCCGTTTGTGTTCGGTTCCGACGCTCGGTTGCCACGAGAAGCGGATGATCGTCGGGAAGTCAACGCGTTGAACACGTCTGTTCTATGCGCAGTGTTTGCTTTGGATGATTTTAGATTCATTCTCGATAAAGATGAGATGAAAATGAGATGAAAATGAGGTGAAAATGAGATGAAAATTAGACGAAAATTCATCTTACATTAGATGAAGGTGATTTTACTTTTGATTTATCTAGATGAAAGTTAAGATAAGTAGCACAACCTATCTAGATCATTTTTCAGATGATACTGTTTTCATGAGAGTTTATAAAAATTTGTAAGAAAAATTACGTAGATTATAAAATTGCACAACGGTTAAGTAATTCGTCGACGTAATCGCTTTAAATTTAAGGATCTAACAAAAGAGACCAATAATCATTGACTGCTCACTCACAGTCGACAGTTTGATACGGGCTTAAAGTAGATTGATCAATTTAAACAAATGATCTGTTCTTTTTAGTTGCTCTGTTGAACTGGTAAGAACTGATGTAGCTAAAAAGTCCAGAGGAGACAAGACTTGTTGATTCGTTGAAATCTAATTTCCAATCTCTGGTGTAATACGGGCTTAACGCATAAGTCAATATTATTTCATTCATTCTATCAAAAAGCGAGTTCAGAATATGGACCATAACATCATTTCAGATAATTTTAAATAACATATTTTTTAAATCTAAGATGAAGATGAATATATTTTATATTTCTTCCATCTAGATAGAAATAAAGATTATCTATTTATTCATCTGGACGAGTATTTAGATAATTTTATCTAGATACCGGCAAACACTGCGTATCCATGACCCCGATGTCATGGATAACATAACCCTTTTTACGTCATAGAAGCTATTTTTAACCGCTCATTTAAAAAGAAACATAAAGATATTACCTTTCGTTCCCTACTTTATTCTCGTGTAATAAGTATTTACTATTATTTACGTTTCGATAGATCATCCCTCTTTTTATTCTCGTCTAATAAATGTTCATGCTTCGATAGAGAACGTAGCGGATTGTAATTTTTCAGTCACCGTATTATCTCAATGCATGAAGAATCGGATGTCGAAATTACCCAAATTCTATCTCTCGTTCGATCTGTCGTTTTCCTTTGTATCAGCTTGACTGTGACTTAAAATCGATGTACCATCGCGATGTGTTGTCCTATCTTCTCATTAAGAGAAGATTCTTCTTCTCTCTATTGAAAGAAAAAAGATGAGAATCCACGTAGGAAATCCACGTGGAATCTCACGGTCGCCGTAATTAAGAGGATTGCGCCGAAAACGCAAGTCTCACGTAACAATCCACTCGAGTTGCCATATGAATTTTCATCGTGTGGATTCCCGTATGAATTTTTAATATCCCACATGGATTTGCACGAGTCTTCCTCGGATTTCCGTGGGTTGAATCCACCTGGAAATTTTCAACCGGGGGGGATAACGCAAAGTTTATATCGGTTAACGCGGGCAAATATCTACTTTATTATTAACGGCCGGGTTATTTTTCGCGGGTGAGAAAGCGGGAGAATCTACGAATAGCCGCGATTTACGGGGCCGCTAATATTTCAACTTTCGCGAAGGCGTCCTCCCCCGGGGGAGGAAACTTCCGCAGACGTAGTAATACGAAGCAGCGGCTTGTAAGGTAACAACGCGGCGGTTTGTGGATCGCGCGGTAATAACTAATTGCGCCGTTCTCGCCGCGGCGAAACGCTTATTGAAAAGCGCGGCCTCTTCCCGCTTCAACGTGAGCGGGGGCGGGGTGTATTGTAAAACTGGAAACCAGAGGGTGCTTTTACAAAGCCACCGTCACCAAAGGCCCCGTTAATCGCTCTCGTATGCGCTCTCGTATGCATGTGTGCGTACGACGCGTACGCGCGCGCGAGTACACTGCAAATGTGTTACTTTTACACGCATAAACGTCGAAAAATTTGACATTTGTTACGTAATTTGAAACATTTAATCGTGTTAAATTATAAGTTGACACGCTCGATCGTGTTAAATAATGTGATGTAAAACGGCAAGAAATGTGTAAAGAAAGCCTCAGCTAAAATGACACTAGGATTTGCAGTGTACATTGCAAATCCTTTAGCTGAAGCTCTTCTTACGCATTTCTTACACATGTCTTGCCGTTTTAAATCATATCATTTAAAACAATTGGGCGGATTAACACGTCGACACTTACATAACAACGTGTTAACTTAATAAACGTTTCAAACGTAAGTGAAATCGGTAAAAAATATATGAAAGTAGCTTCAGTCAAATGTGCCACTTTAAGAGACGTTTAGGCGTCTAAAATAACACACTTGGATTTACAGTGTACTCACCAGCGATCCGCCCGTGTGTGCAAATTCGTGGGTCTTTAATGTTTCTCACGGTAGCATTTATGCCGGCAGGAAATGTGGAAATTAAACATCGTTCCTGTCGGCTACGCCGTGCAATCGAGCATTCGAGATTGGGGAGAAGCAGTATTCGACCCAAAGGATCAGTACAGTACAGATGTTGAAATGTGCAAGAGGCTGCGAGCGAGAAATCAGAACACGGTAAGATTACCTCATAGGCGCATAATATTCCTAGAATATTATATGAATATATGAATACTATACAATACTAAGACAATATTCTTATAATATTCTAATATGTAATATTTTTTTAATATTATAGAAATGTTCTATTGATGTTATATGTCCATTTCACATAATATTCTTGGCATATTATAAAAATGTTCTTTGAATATTTAAAAATATTATTATTATTATTATTATAAAAATATATATAAATGAAATTTNTATATAAAATATATTTTTAAACAAAATTCTTTCGACTTACATTTTAAGTAAAAGACTACAAATATATAAATTATATTTATACATAGAGTTGAATATTAAAATATATATAATATATAAAATATAAAATATGTAATATATAATATTATTAAGTAATATACAATAATATTAAGTAATATTATTTTTTTAATATTATTAGGAGCGTACATATAACCATTTGTTAATATTCCCTAAATATTACTTAATATTAAATAATATTACGCGCGTATGGGGTAATGACATGGCTAACATGAATCGAATGGTGATTTCGATTAAAAAGCTACACGCTACGAGCTGTGTCGGAGATTTTTACGAAGTGAGAAGAACTCGTTATGTACTCTGTTGTAGTACAAACGAGATAAATAAGTAATTACGAAGAATAACTGAGAATTGGAAAATTAAAGAGCATTCATCGGAACGAAATAGATGAGCAAACGATATAGAATTATAGGATCCACGAGACGCTGCGAGAAGAATCTGCTTCGATCGTATCGAGAAGGAATAACGGCATTAAAATCTAACGAAGCTTTTACTTTTTTCTTTCGCGAACTTGCTGCAGTCTCTAAGGCGCTTAACGCGGTAATAAGATAAACTCATTCGCAATCACGTATAGAAACGAAGCGAAAACTCGCTCAGAATTCATACTTCGTCGCTTAACATTGAATTATTTCGTACTGTAACAATTAATTAGCGATTACAAATAATTAGGACAATTTGCAGAATTGTCAGTCGATGAGAACGAAAAAGTTGCTTTCCGCTGTTTTCACCCGCTTTATTTGTTTTTTTCTTTATTCCTTCTTTGTCACCGTTCTCGTTATGCACCTCCGTTTGCGTTATTATCTTTGAAATTTCGTCGTCATTAGAATAATTACGCGAGAAAAAGGACCTATGATGTACGCGTCACTAATTTCAGATAAACCCCTAGAAGCGCGCTGTCTGTCGTGCCGCTGTGTACTGAAGAAACTAAGTCAAAGGCTCTCGTGAGTTCTACCAGCCTAGTCAAGTTAACTCGGTTAATATTTCTTTGTCAAAAGGAGTGTAATGTTTATTAAAGTAACTTAATTATACTGCGAAATTTCACGAGCCGGTGACGCTTACGTCGCGTTTAGAGAGGAAAAGGGGTTAAGAAAATATAGAATATTTAGGCAGACTTTAAGAATCTATAAAATGATTATTATATATTTTCAGCGGAAATGTGATTCTCTTTTTAATATCTCCATTCTTCTTTAATTGTCTAAACCAAATAGTCATTTTCATCTAAGGAATTTAGATATATTACCTAGAGTGTTTGCCAGAATCTAGATAAAATCATCTAGATAATCATCTGGATGAATAAATTGATCATATTTATCTTTACCCAGATAAAAGATATATAAACTATATTTATCTTCATATAAGATATCTTAAAATTAGATATCTTAAAAAAACATGTTATCTCATCTAAAAATTATCTGAAATGATGTTATGTTCCATATTCTGAACTCACTTTTCGATCAAATGAATGAAATAATATAGACTTATGCGTTAAGCCTGTATCGAACTAGGGATTGGAGACTATATTTCAACGAATCAGCAAATTTCAGTTTTATCTCTTTCCGTTCTATTCAGCTGCGCTCGTGAACTGATGTAACTATAAAGAACAGACCATTTGTTCCAATTGATTAATCCACTTTAAGCCCATATCGAATTGTCAATTGTGAATGAGCAGTCAATGATTATTGATCTTCTTTGTTAGATCCTCAAATTTAAAGCGATTACGTTTAGCGAGCGACGAATTAATACATTATACAATTTATGATCTGCGTAATTTTTATCATAAATTTTTGTAATCTCTCTCATGAAACAATATCATTTTAAAAATTATCTAAATTAATAGCGCTACTTACATTATCTTTTATCTACATAAATCAAAAGTAAAATCGTCTCATCTATAATGAATTTTTCGGATTGTCATCTAACCTCATCTTCATCTCACCTTCATCTGGATGAATCTGAAATAATCTAAGGCAAACAATGATTACCTTCTATGTAAAATTACGTCAAATTTTGGAACAGGTTAATGAAAAAATAACGTCTCCTCGTAAATTACTTATTTAAGAGCTGTTGAAGTACCGCATTTAGATAGAGTGTAATTGCGTTTAATCGCGTAAATATTTTAATAAGATATGCGGGTCGTTAAGCATCCCCCGTGGTAGGTATTTCGAGTGCCTCGAGTTTAATACGCGTGACATAATCCACATTCTCCGCTTAATTACATTCTCTTGATAGTTCCGAACAGCGTGAAGTAACTGGAACATTAGCTCAATAAATGTAAGAAATCGCGCAATGAGAGATTTGAGGTTTTTATTGTTTTACATATTATCGCAAACGCTTCGATTGCGCGATATCTAAGGAGACTATCTCTTTATGTGTATCAATTTAAAGTTCCTCTTCTCCACTAACAGATACAGTACTCGATATATGACGTTACCATATTTTTCAATTTCACTAATTTTTCTCTCATCCGAGTAATGTTACAGATTGTTACAGTATTTGCCGGTATCTAGATAACGTTATCTAAATAATCATCCGGATGAATAAATAGATCATCTTTGTCTTTATCTAGATGGAAGAAGTACACAATTTATTCATCTTAAATAAAAAGAACATGTTATCTCATCTAAAAATTATCTGAGACGATGTTATAGTCCATATTCTGAATTCATTTTTCGACAAAATGAATGAGATAATATGGATTTATGTGTTAAGCCCATATCGGATTAAGAATCAATGATTATTAGTTTTTTCTTTGTTAAATCCTTAAATTTAAAGCGATTACGTTGACGAATTACTTATCCGTCGTGCAATTTTATGATCTGCGTGATTTTTCTTATAAATTTTTATAAAGTTTCTCATGAAAACTATATCGTTAAAAAATTATCTAGACACGTAGCGCTACTTATCTTATCGTCCATCTTGATAAATTAAAAGCAAAATCATCTTCATCTCATCTAAGATGAATTTTTCGGATTTCCATCTCATTTTCATCTAGATGAATTTGAAATCATCTAAGGCAAACACTGGTTACAGATTATTAGGTTACGTCGATATCGCTTCGGCACGCTGCTTCCGACATTTCGGGCGGCACGATTATTCTTCCTAATCAGAAAAATGCCTCTAACTTCGCGCGCTTTGTCTTAGCCACTGTCGCTACTTTTCACACGGAAGGACAACTATAAGACAAGTCTGAAAAATTACTGTAGTTCCTTCAGCTACAAAGGTTTCATTACGGAGCGCCTCGTTATTTCCTCTTCCATCTGTCCCCCGTTTTCATTTCCACTGCACCGCGTCGAAAACCGCATCCTTAACGAGAAAAGGGAAAATAATTGATATCAATATTATAATCGACGCTAATGAAACCGATCTTTAAAATGCGATATATGTTATTGCTGATAATATTAAAACATTACAATTTCCATAAATGCTTCCTTTGCTTTCATCTTAATGCCATTTTCACCGACTTACGTTTTTTACAATCACATTAGAAGTCCCTATATGTAAATATTGATATATATTAAATTTTGTAATGTTAATAATTTCACGGTACTGTTAAAGCTCAAACGCGAAATCACTATTTCAACGCTAAAAACATATATGTGTACGCGCGTATACATCATTTTTTATCCATTTTATGATTTAATTTTTTGCTGGAGACATCAGACTATTTTCTACTTTTGATGCATTTCTGCCTCATTGTTTGGGACCAGTAATATTTGTAAAAAACTTTAGCTTTGTCAAATCAGTACTATTAAAAAACACCACCTAAGTAAAGCGTATTATTTTCGCAAGATATTTTATAAGACAAACTTGAAATCATTAGCGTTACGGAACTCTTTCTCAGATTTACGGTTTTATTATCAAATTTGGCAGATATATAGGACGATTAATTGGCGTTGAAAAATAATATTTAAATATTGTTCTGTGTCTAATTCCTTACAATCGCCAATTTAAGAATGTCCCTTTAACCCTTAGGTGGAAAGTAAAATTACAATCTTTTCTCCTTCAGATTTTCGCCGATAAAATTTTCATTGCCCTATTTAGACTATTTTTTTTTCTAATATGTTATGTGAATGTAAAAAAATCGTCAAAATACACATTTCGTTAACTGCAAAAGTGTTATAAATAACCAAATTAAGAAAAATGCCTGTTTTTCAAAGAAAATACATTTTCCAGCGTTTTTTCCACAATTTAGGTGTTAAAACATATATATGGGATTTTTTTTGAGGTCGCTGATTATGAATCTGCTATCAGAATTAGAAGATTTTTACAACTCAAAATGGCGGTGTAACATGGCAGACTGAAATTACAGTGTATCAAGCAATTCCCTTCAAATGTGGCACAAGAAGGTTTTCGGGTCGCTAATTGTGAAACTGAAAAATTACAAAATTCGAAATGTTGACTACAAAACTCAGTGTCTACGGCTTTCAAAACTTCCGTGTACAAATGATGAAACGCGATATTGCAAAAACGAATTAGAGGGATCGAAATGATATAATCTGCGGCATAGACAAAATCTTCCTTGTACCGAATTTCTAAATAAAAATTTCATGTATTATTCATGAATACCAAATTGGGAGTTATTTGGTTGATTCGCTACAATTTCGATCCTCCTTATTAGATCCGCCATTTTAGATTTTAACAATACTTCAATTTCGACCTCAGATTCTTGATCATCGACCCCGAAAACCCCCGGGCACCAAAATTGATGAAAAATAAACGGGAGGGAAAACGTGTGTTTCAAAGGGTTAAAGAATAATTAAGTGCGACGCTCTTTCCGCTCCTGTGAAAGTAAATTTTCCATGCGCTTCCCGCATATTCCGTACGATGAGACGCACACGTCCAACGAAAGCTATCCCGAATTGCACGACGTGTCGCGTCGTTTACGACTTCCTTCACCCCCATCGTCATATTTCCGGAGTATCGATACAAATTTATTATTAACTCATCCGCGTATGGAATACGAATATGCGCATATTCTTTGTACGCCGAAGTGCTCGGCCGTCTCTCTATTTCGATTAAACTGCAATGACGCGTATCGATTTCACCTGACGACCGAAGAGAATGAAACAAATATTAAATACTTAGACACTGTACTGCGTCACGCAATGCGTGCGTATCGACGGGTTTTGCACGTATGTTCTGTTTAAAAAATTGGCGGTAGGAACAAACGTTGTTTCTTTGGAGTATCGTTGCCGATTGACCGAATAATCAACCAGTCATGATGCACGAATATTCGCACATAGTGCGTCTGATTGGCGCATTTTCGATTTTGCTATGCGCAGGGGATGGAATCGTATTAATAGAGTCTTCCGTATACATGAGATAAAGATAAATAAACTTGTATTAAAAGCAATAGTCCGAATTCGTTTTTCACGACGTGTCGATCGTCAGTAATGTGCTAATACCGAAAGGCGGAAATGGTGGAACTTTTCAGCGAGAAATAAGATATCTTGCTTTAACCCGTTGCGGTCCGCGCTGTATTCGCAATTTCGTCCCAGCCGGTCCGCACAGATTTCACCAATCGCTCATCCGCTTGGTACCGTTTACTTTGGAAAACATTTATGATGCTACATCACAGCTCTTATCTTATCTCTTTTAGCGTACGATGAAGACTCTGTCAACGTCGACTCTGTCGCGTCATAGGACGCGTTGGAACGAAACGCGGTGTCGAGTGTCGCTCGACATAGGACTTGCTGGAACGAAACGCTGTGTCGAGTGACGCTCGACATAAGATCGCAACGGGTTAAAGCACTACAGTCTTATTCCCATACCGATTTTCGTGGGGATACTACTTTCGTTTTGGTGCACTCTCGCGCTCCGATTCTTCTTAAAACTTGATATTAAAGAACGAATGTAACGTCCTCCCGTAACTGGAGATCCAATAAAACGGGATTCTTCAAAGTTACAAATTTCACGCTTAACTCGCTGCCCCGTCCCTGTCCGCATGACAATATTAAACTTAATAATACTTCATTCACAATATTTGAAATAATACGATTTATATTAATTAAACTAAACCGATGGCGCGCGAATTTAATGCGTTTATTGATTTATCATATATTCGTCGCTGTGCGTTATTCCATTTTGACGTCGGCCTCTGTTTATATTATAATACATAAATAAATAATGTTATTATTAATTACATTTCTATAATTAGATATATGATGACGATGTGTGTGTATATGCATGCAAGATTATTGCTCGTCGTCTCAATATATATATTCCCCGGAAAAAATATGCAAGAACTTAACATGCTTAACACACGCGCATACGCACACATATGTACACGTCTACGCACGCACGCGTACGTTGTTGCAAAAAAAAACAATCCGGTAGAAACAAAAATTAAATATTTTCGACAGCGAGAAATTTGGCGTGACGGCTGAGGGAAAATATAATCCAATCAATTACCGCCGAAACGTCAATATCTTCCTTTATACACGCTACACACGCGCGCATTCAAATGCAAAATTTAATTTTTTTATTTAAATCGAAACATGTTTCAATAGTTTATTATCTATCGCGACAAATTACCGTGCGCTAAAAGGGAGAACGAAATCAAATAGGTGGAAGGGATCGGAAGGGGATGACGGGGAGAGGAGGCGAAAGAATGAACGACGAGAATGCGAGCGAACGCGGAGAGTGCGATGAATGAAATATAATTTATTCAATTAGTACTAATAAATGGTATTTATCACTGGCCGGTGGTTACGTGAGAATAAAATTTGCACGTCGCTTGAAGCTTTGTGCCGAAGAAGCGCAACCCTATATAGAACATTGCTACAACCAATAACGTTGTTAGGTAACCACAGATTTAATTAGATACCTAAATAGGAAATTTTGAATTTGCTTGAAAATCGCACGTTGTAAATTACAGAGGAAAATTACGAAGGAACACCGTTCAAACTTTTGTGCTATTTATACCGAGTTGATCACAGAATACGTGAATGAAATAGAAAAAGAGAGAGAGAGGGAAGGGGAGAAAGGAAGAAAGAAATAGAGAAACTCGGACACCCTCTATATACTGAAAATCAATTGCTACGGTATCGCTTCGCTCGCCTTTCCATTATTCAGTTTTCATATCACGTTACGTAGAATCGATTGCACTACATTTTCTGCAAATTGACAGAAAGATTTTATCGAAAGGAGAGAATATTTGCCATTTTTATTCGCATGCACACTACGATTGCCATTAAATCACTTTTGTATAATTAGACCGACCTGTTTCCCGAGACGGGGAAACATCATTAGGTGAGAATTTATGCTGATTTTATATGAAACAGCACGAGATAAAACATGCAGACTTGAGAATGCGCGAAGCACTTATGATGCAGCGCTTTTAAATTATTTGCGGTAACGAGATGGTGAATATTTTATTTACCCGTGTCGTCCTAATGAAATAGATTCGGCGTTGCGATAAAATATTCTGCTGGTTTCCACCGACAACGTAGTCGCGTTGTGCATTGTATTATTCGTTCGCAGGAGATGCACAGTTTAATTAATTGCTGCTGCATTCGCAGTGAATGGAATTATGCCTACACACGAACTTAACCGCGCGGTGACAAGAAAAATATCTGGCAATATCGCTTACATCAAGCTTACGTTAACGCAAAAAACGACAATTTGGCGTTATACGCCAAATTAATATTTTGTCAATTAATAATTATTTTCTACGAAACTAAAAATACACTTTGAGACAAATTGTTTTGTTTTGGATAAGGTTGTTTATACAGGGTGTCCCGAACTAATCTTGGGTCCCGTGGTGTGCAAGTAAAGCGAGTGAAACTGAGTCGGAAAGTCCTACACCATTTTGAAAGTAACACGCAAAATTTCGAGTTATCAATGATTGAAAATGGTCATTTAGAGGTCATTTTAGAGGTTTCTTTAATTAATAACACAAAAATGTGCATGTTATTTGCAAAATGATACAGGACTTTTTTGTTCAGAGTGGCCTCATCTACAAATATGTGGCAATTTTTGCACTTAACGACAGACATCAGTATATTAAACTTTGAACCTTGAACTTCGTCATTAGGTACAATAATTGTCATATACTTGTAGATTAGACTATTCGGAATAAAAAAGTCTCTCACCATTTTGCAAATAACACGGAAATTGTTGAGTTATTAATTAAAGAAGCCTGTATACGTTTTCAATTGATAACTCGAAATTTTGCGTGTTATTTGCAAAATGGTTTAAAATTTTTCTGTTCATTTTCACCCGTTCTATTTGCACACTACGGGAACCGATATTAGTTTGAAACACTCTGTATAATAGATTTACATGAAAAACTCAGAGTTTTTGTAATTTTATACGTTACTAAATTTGCAAATGATTATAGGTACGGACAAAAGACAAAGGGCTTCCTGAGTTTTCAGTATTAATATACGCGATAAATCAATAAACATATCGGTTTTATGAAAATTAGCGGACATAAATTATTCGTACCACATTTGACACTGCGAGCTTTATCATGCAGAAGCATATCTGTAATATCCTTCGTAAACAATCGAATGTCATTAATAAAAATTTCAGGTGGTTAATCGATTTTGCATGGCGTTGCTGACTACTGTCGTGGAATTAAAAGTCCGTTAATATTATTTTATTATTAGTAGCTTCGTTTCTTATTATCCAAACTGCCCACAGACACTTTTTTATCGAATAATAAATATTAAATCTATCACGAAAATAAAAGAAAACCTGTTACATATCTATAAGCACATAATATTCCTATAATATTATATGAATATTATTCAATATTAAAATAATATTCTTATAATATTCTAAGAATGGTCTATCGGTGTTATATGTCCATTTTACATAATATTCTTGGCATATTATTAAAATGTTCTTAGAATATTAGAAAAATAATAATAATATCGAAAAACATATAAAAATAATATACACGGTGACCCATTTTAATCGATAAACGGAAATATCTCCGAAACTACGCAACCTACGAAAAAAATGTTCGGACAAAAGTTGTCGAGGACAGTGGGGGTCATTGGTTATTTACATTTTTATAAACACATTTATGCGCGTCGAAGAGCGATGTAAACAAATGAACGTTGTTATTTACCTATTGCGAGTTACCAACTTTTTTTTTCACTCATTTATTCGAAATTGAATAAGGAATCGAAATATGTAAAAATTATTGTCGTAATTGATTGAGAAATACATGTAATTTCTAATTGTTTATAACTTTTATGAATTTGTTTAAACAAATTACATGTTGCGTGAATTCTAAAAATATGTTCTTAAAGGGCTATTCTTTCCGACTTACTTATAAAATTTCATAAAGATTCGTTGAGCCAATCAGGAAAAAATAATTTTTTTATAAAATATGGGGAAAAAATGATATTGTTAATAACTTAAAAAAAAATCGAATTTTCAAAAAAAGAAAAAATACGTGTCTTTCATTTTTAAAAGTACTATCGAGGTACGTACATTATTTTTTAATATTTCAATCATCGATTTTTAGGTGGCCCGCTTTAAGAATTTTGTCTCATAGGGAAATTCCGGTTTCATATTTCTACACCTGGTAAATGTGAATCTTTGTCGACTCCATATTAGATTAGATTATTTAAAAACCCCTTCGTCTCTCGTTCTGTCGCAGTACAAGCGCTACGTACAAATTGATAGAATCGTTCAACTAATCTCAACAAACGCATCGTAAACGAGTGTTTCTTAATAGCGGTGGCCGAATTTTTTATCGTACGAGCGGGGTCGCGCAGCGGTACTTTCAAGTACATTCGATATCGGGAAAGCCGCTCGCTGCACTTCGGTCGTCTCTTCGATCTCGCCGGATCGTCAGACCCGCGACATATCCATCTCGCGTACTCCACCGTACTCCCGATACGAATCGGAGCGCAAAGACCGGTCAAAGGTGTCCGTCGTCTCGGATATCGTCCGCCAGGGGCGCGGGTGTCGCGCGCGCGCCTCGCTCGCGTCCAACGCTCAGTCTGCCGTAGTCAGTAGCGCGCGGAAGTCGCGTCGTTGCTCGCGCGTGGCTGCGTTAGCATCTTCGTTAAACACAACCGTGCACGAGTTCGAGGATCCGTCATCGAGGATCCCACCGTTTCCTGGAATTCGCTGTTTCTCTTAGTTCGCGCCACAAGCAGCGTTTCGAGCGTGGTATTTCAGCGCGCACGAGTCATCGTTCGAGGAACGCCATCGCGCGAGACAACGTTCCGAGAAGGATCTCGCGCGTCGCTCCGTGCTCTACAGGCGTATGTTCTGTCCGAGTATCCTCCCGTGTCCTCGCTCGATTATTGGCCTGCTCGCATACGCGCGAGGATCTCTCTTTCCAGTTCCTTACTGTGCGTGTGTTGTGTGTGAGTGCCGGTTGCGCGTCGAATGACGTGAAGTTCGCCGGGTTCGAAAGACGCGGGCCCGGAGCGCGTTCGATCAAGTTGGTGTGCCGGTTCTCGGAAGCGAGAGTCTCCGGAATATCGCGCGGTGCATCTCAGCTGTGCGTGCGGCGTCCTTTGTGCTGCGCTGTTGGAGCGAAGAGGAGGGAGGAGGAGAAGTAAGGAGCTGTTGTTGCCTCGATTAACGGATACCAGAGGACCGCCGGACGACGCTAACCTTGCACGCTCGGTGAGTTGCTGATTTTCCTTTTCGTCCCTCTCTCTCGGCGTCATGCCGCGTCCCACCACATATATACGTTGCTGAGGGTGTGTGCGTGCGTGAATACACGCTCTTTCCTCCTCGGATACACACACACACACACACACACAAGGAATAGTGCTTACCTTACTTTTGTCCGTGGCACACGGTGGGAGAGGCGGTCTCGTCGCGCATATCTCGGCGTTTCTTCAGGTAACTCGGTCTCACCCGGAATGGAATCTCGTCCGGCTCGAACCTCGTGCACACGATCTTTCTCGAGGCCGTCTCTCGTTGTCTTCTCGACTCTTCCACGGCTTCGGGCGTTCCTTTCAGCTTGACCATGCGAGACGATCGTGTGGTCTATACCGTGTGTCCTCGTGCACGAATCTCATTTAGTCGAATCAATTAAAGATTCTTTTGGATAGGGGCTAATTTTTCGGTTAAAAGAACCGAGGTTTAGGTTTCCCCCGGACCGAAAGTTCGCCTCTTTGAAACCTCCGAAAGCTCACACTCGGGGAAATGTTTCGTTGGTCCGGCTAGAATTCGAAATATCACTGATAAAATGTTTCGCTTGAGCGTTTGTTCTGCTAGAAAATTGTCCGTGGCACGTATGATTGGCAGCAGCAGCATTCTAACGATAATTGCCGACTACTTTGCAGATTATTTCGAGTTGTTTATTCTGAAGTATTCGCTAGCACATTTATCCGTCTTAGCTAATTTCTCATATCTAGATAAATTTTTCTGTGACTGCAAAACCTTTTTTTTTTCAGTGCAGAAAACCAAACCTTCGGTTTAGACAAACTTTGGTTATTATAAGCAAAAAATTTGTTCGCCCATATTCAAACAAGAATTTAGTTGATTCGACTGAATGGGTTTCTCAGTGCACTGCTAAGGGTCGAATTTTGAAATTCGTCTGTTTTATGTA
The DNA here is from genome assembly GCF_001313825.1 of Dinoponera quadriceps. Lineage (NCBI taxonomy): Eukaryota > Metazoa > Arthropoda > Insecta > Hymenoptera > Formicidae > Dinoponera > Dinoponera quadriceps. Next base: position 2,049,697 of record NW_014554511.1, on the reverse strand, counting down.
TAGAAACGTATTCGATAAATAAGAGAAGATGATGGGACGTGTTGCAACACAGATACTTGAAGCGCCATGGCGTGATTTTATATTTTCAGTAAAAAATATTAGAATTTAATTTCGCAATATATTAAATACTTACAGTGACAATTTGTTGAATGTGTCGATTTATGTTAATAATGTGACTGCGTTAGAGATATTTAATGTTGTGTGTGTGTGGTGATAATACGCATATTCATAGGCGATATACAAAAGTCTATATATCGCCGTTGGTTGTCCATATATGAATAACAACGGTCATTGAATATCTATAAACTTCGCATCGTATCTGGAATATCAGCGAACATCTAAATTTTATTTTAACAAATATCAATCAGTATTCAAACGATCACGTATGTACAATGACATTGATGTCGTATAAATTCGTTATAAGTTAATATTTTCTACGAAGCTTGAGATACATTTATCAAGAATTTTGTTTTGGGTAAAATTATTTTTCACATAGTAAGGCTAAATACGTAAAGCGAGGTCTACAATAGGAATTTAAGGCGTAGGACTTAAGAAATTGACCAGTCACAGTCGAATTATGGAAGATAGGTCAATTACGATTGGTCAATTTCTTAAATTTTACGCCTTAAATTCTCATTGTAGACCCCGCTTAAGTGGAGTTTTTGTTTACGATCCTGCCTGTATTTTGCTGTCTTGTTATATTGAACGTTGAAATTTGTTGGGACGCACATCAATGTGTTTTTGTACACCATACTTTGTGCGACGTAATTGCCGATATATATTTCATATATTAAAAAGAAGGTATTTAATTAATTATTTATTTATTTATTTATTTATTTATTTCTACATTTACATGTATAAGGTATTTAAATATGAGATACGATATCTGAAAGATTTAAAATATGACAGTGTTTAAATATGAAATACGATATTCCGCATGTTCTTATCTTTGATAAATTACAAAACAACGTTCAATTGAATTGCGTCATAATTGCTTCAATAATATCATAGATTCGACGTGTGATTTTTTCGGACGGCTCGAGAATCCGTATATTCCAGAATATACAGCTCCTTCCTGTAATACGATACTGGAACAAAATTATAGAGAATAATGTATTTTGAAATATATATTGGGAGAGAAATTCGCGATTCAAAACGGGGAGGGAGTATCAGAGAGATAAATATTTCTCGCGAAAAGAAGCTCGGCGAAACACATTTCCAATATTTACTTCCCCCCCCCCCCCCC
>NW_014554511.1:2017992-2048441 GCF_001313825.1 Dinoponera quadriceps | reverse complement strand
CCCCCCCCGTATATCAATCTTTCGCAAGTCACTGTTTTCCGGTGCAACAGTTTCGATGCTAGACATCAATTCTTTTGTAGAAGCAATCAATCCATCGCGACCAGTATGAAATAAGACATCAAACTCTCCCAACGAGAGAGAGAGAGAGAGAGAGAGAGAGAGAGAGAGAGAGATCGAATAGAGAGACTCGTAGTTTGGATTTCTTGCTTCGTTGTTTTATCACTTATTTATCGTGCGTTTCGTATTTCCTCGCGAAACGACAAAACTTTTACTTTTGAAAAGTTCGCTCTTTCCTCCTGAAATCATATCGTTTCTCAGCAATCTCACGGCTTTCGTCGTTGATTCGGATTTTTATTATAATAACAATTGTAATACAATAATTATAAATTATTCTTATAATTTTGGATAATTATAAATTCCGATTCCTTTATTAAACAATTCGCAAAAAAGTTTGCTGCACGTTTTATAAATACAAATGTCATTACTGTCGTTCCTCTAAATTACAAGAGATCTCCGGTTTGCCAGGTATAATTGGTGCGCGTTGTCAATTCCGAGTGTGCGTTATTATCAAGTTCGAGGAACTTTGCGTCTCTCTTGTCGGAGACGACGGTGGATCCGCTTTGCAATATTATAAACGCAGTTATTTGTACAAGCCCTTCCTCTCCCCTCTTCATTGAAAGTCGGGACGACCGAAGCGGTTCTATTAAAATGACAATCGAGCCGCCGGGTAGCGAGCAAGAGTCGACAATTTCGTGGAGCATTTAATTATAAGATCTCATCTCGCAATTTAGAGGATCTCTGAATGCACGGGGAAAAGTCAATCTCTCTCTCTCTCTCTCTCTCTCTCTCTGGCGTAGCGCTACGTCGCTCGTCAAACACGACAAAAATAATGTCCAAAGCAAGCGAGAGGTGCATTGATCTAAAATTTATGGGCAAATTTCCGAACGATCCACGTGTGTCAAATTACCTATTTTTCTACCAATAATGCGCGATAACAAATGATAATAATGATTTAACGTTGTTCCCCCAAATTGAAATTTATAATATACCTTGGAAAAATTAATTGAAACATAATATTAATTGGAACATCAGCGATTAACGCTTCGATAGAAATGATTGTACTCTCTCGATAATGTCAATTATTTTTTTATAACATTCTCTTTCTCTCTCTCTCTCTCTCTCTTACATGCCGAAACAATAGTTTATTCCGCGATGCATCCGACAGACCCGTCAACCCGTAACGCTCGTTTCAACAACGTTCCGACGGACGTGTGTCATTTCGACGCGCTTAAAAATCTGAAATTGTAGTTTAATATTTTTACAGAGCACAGAGCAGTTTTGTCCCGAGCGGAGGTATGCGGCTTTTTTGCGTATCGATTTCATATTGATATGGAAACACGAAGCTGACGGTACATTAACATGAATGAAACGTTCGTGTTACCGTTCTGCACACATTTTCGTATGATATTTTTTTTTCAAATTTGAATATCGCCTGTCAAATCCGTTTCAACGGCGTTTGCGAATGCTTTCGCGTTCAACCCAAGACGTTGAACTTGGAAGATAAAATGCGAGAACACGCGCTTTATTATTGAAATTATTTGTTTCTCCCATATCTGTAGAAGTAACATCCATAGCAGTGCACGGAGAAAACAGATTTTGCTAGAACAGCAAATGTTTGTCAATATAGTGACAACAAAAAAAATTTGTTCAGAGCTTTGGTTACAAATTTGGTTAGAGCAACGAATTTGTTTGGGTAGCAGAAAAATTTGTTAAGAATATTAATTGCTATTCGCTGGATATATGGACAATTAATACTCTTGACAAATCTTCCTGCTGTCCAGACAAATTTGTTGCTGTCTAAACCAATTTTTTCTCGCTGTCACTATATTGACAAACATTTGCTGTCCTAGCAAAATTTGTTTTCTCCGTGCGTGCCGACTGGATATATCTACGTGTTATTGTTATTCCGTTACAACGTCATCGTTTGTATAATCATTACTCGGAAAAAAGTTGAGCGGGGCTATCGATCAATCCTCCAATCCAGCGACGTACAGCCGCTCATTCGTACGTTCGAGTTCGCTTTTCGGCTGTAATTCAACTATTTCGCTGAAATTCTGAAGCTTTTCGCATTCCTTCTTCCTCGTCTGCGTCGCAATGGATCTTTTACGCGTCGTAAGACGCGTCTCCGATAAAAGTTGCGCAGCGTGAATGAATCACGCAATGAACGATCGCGTTTCCGCTGCCCCACCTTGAAGAGGGTCGTGCGTGTCGTGCGATCGTACATATCATCGCGGTGGACCTCCCGGTGATAATTAACGACTATTAGGCCATTTTGGAAAAATGTGTTCTCCGAAAAGGAAGTGTGTGTGTATACATAAAACTTTCTTATGAACAACTTTTTGCTACGACAAATATTTTTAGAGTTTTTGGGTTGTAACACTTTATGTGGACCATCCTCGATACTTCTCGATACAATGAAATTAAAAAGAACCTGTTTTATACATGTGTGTGTGAGCAGTATTTTCGATTCTGAATACTGTATTAGATGTTAAGAGAGATCTTAAGATATTATCTACAGTATAGATTATACTATACAGTAGATGTATATTAGTTTAATATATGTATGTTAGATGTGTATAATAAAGATGTTTAGACATTTCCTGTTTTTAGACAGTAAATATGTTGCCTTCAATTATTAAAAAATTATAGATTATCGCCCGAGAAGTCACGAAACGTTAATTTGCCGCGTATAAACTGCAAAATCATTTTTACTGGTAAACCGTCCGAGTTTCGTGGTTAAGACTAAAGTTTTGCGGTGATATTGACTTCAGAAGTATTTAAAATGATTACGAAGTCATTTTAATTATTTTAGTCATTTCTTCGCGATTGTATATATATTTTATGACGGTACATTCACCGTTTGCCTCGGTACGTGTTTCTCTCTTTGCGACGTCTTCAACCTTTCGACGCCCGTACGTACATAGATCCCGACTGCGGTCGTTAGTCATACTTTATCTCGGGGCCATTCGTAATACAAGCTAAAACAGTATCGAACTTCCGGGAGAGGCTGTGTGACACGCGCGCAGGCTTTTGAAATTCATTCATGAGATGGAATAGCGCGCGCGCAACTTTAACGACTCGTCTCTCGTGCGTCGATCGGTCGTGCATCGATAAGGTGTTTCTCCGTGTCAGCTGGTTCGTCAGACATTATCACCCACCCAGATCGGAAGCAGCACTTTCCGTTTATCTCATCGAGCCGACGACGACGGTGCTCGTTACTTCGCGGTCGATCGAGCGCGCGCCCTCCTGGAAATTGCCGCGTGCAGAAGTAGAATCGTCGGATGAACGTGTCATTTTCGTGGAATTCCGGATGCCGTCGTTAGTTTTTCACTCGAGTACCGGGCATTCGCGAGTTATCCGGGAGTCTCGACGAAGGTGCACGACGAACACGTCGGCGAATAACTTTTCGTTCATAATTGCTCAAGCTTAGACGACTTGCTGCCATTAATACGCGACATGCGACCAAGTTGCAAAAGTGGTATACGTAAAAATTGCAAATTCCGATTAAAATGACTGTTTCGGTGTCATGTTTTCAATAATGTATCAAAAGTCACTCATAATGAGAAGAGCCACTCGTAAATTTAGTATTTATCGAATAAAATTATGTTTCTACACATTTATCTCGTTATCTAAGTAAAATATGTCAATATGGAAGACGAAGTCGATGTGGAAGACGAAGTTCGGCAGCTGAGAAGTTGAGCTTAGGGTTTTAATGAAAAACTACTGTGATATTAAAAATTAATAAACAGACGTTACATAAAAATATTAGAAATTTCAATTATTAACAATTTATTTGAAAATATGCCCATAGGAAATTAACAATTTATAATAATTCCCGCGATATATATGTACATATTTACACATATTTAAATATCTATGTATCACTTTCTATTATATGCACATCTCTATTAGTTCAATACTATATACCATATACTGATGTATATGGTAAATAAAGCATTAATAAGAAAAATAAAAAATAAATAACATCTCCCAGTTTATAATATTTTATATATATATTTCTCTTAGTTTCACTCAAAATTAACACTTATTATTTAGTTAAATAAAATTATATTAATTACAATTAATATTGCCACTGAAACTCGACTTTGCAAGTTATTTTAACGTCTCCTTGAAGTCGAAGGATTTGAAAAGTTTGCGATCAAGATATTAACGGGATATTACTTGAACAAAGGATTAAGTATATTGGTATTATTAATCGGATTAAGTTGATTAAATAACACTTCATGTGGGCAATATCCGCTAATCCTTCCTCATACCTCTATTTAGTATATACCAAAATTTCCCAGTGCTTTTCCTCCTCCATCGTAACAAGCATAACGATGGTGAAGTTAATAGCATAACAGATTCCGAACGACCGAATACTTGAAGATTTCGGAGATAATTATGCTTGAAGGGAGGTAATTAATTTAAACTACGCTAATGAAAATTCTCTCCTAAAGATGCGATATTCAAAAAATGTGATGTGAATCTATTTATTTCGAATGGACAAATTTAAAACAAGCGTTTCACGAGAAATAGAAGAATGCAGATATCCGTGAAATTTGCAATAAGTTGACGTAAAAAGTTAGCGATCAATTTCGAATTATGCTTTGCAGCACGATGTGAGGCGCTATAATTTATTAAACCGGAAACACTCGAAAGTAGATCATCGTTTCATTATATTGTTTCCTGAAAAGCTTCACAAGGCTCGTCGAGACTATTTACAGTGCGAGTCAGCGCAACTGTAGCACAATCCAACGCGACTTAAAAAGTAGCGTTTTTTAAAAGTGCTGCGCTGGCTAAAAGAATATTTTATCTTTTAAAGAATAAAAAGCGTCGGTCAGGTATGTAATGTCCGGGGCGGTGACTGACGAGTTTAGGATCAGCATATACCTTATAAATTGTTCTTCTAGTTGTTAATAATAACGGATTAAGTTTTAAAATATAAGGAGTGTGGATTTTTATCTTCAAACTTATTATTAGCTGCATAATAAATGAAGCTACAACAAGGGATCCAGACTGAGTGAAAATATCAGTCGGGTCCACTAAAATCTTTAATGAAGGTTCCCGTTTCGGTTTTCTTGTTGACACATAGAGGAAGGTCATAGAAAACAGTGGTCAATATTTCATTAATTAATCTCACTTATGAACTTAAATATAAGAAATTGAAATTGCCTGAAAAAAAGAACGACTAACTTTCTCACCAAACTAATAAATTCGGCTGCCATCGCAACGGCCGATGAAACGAGAAAGAGCGCTTTCGCGCCATAAATAACAGCGTGGCACGTTGACAGACAGCGTTACATTATGTACATTCCATAAAGGGCACTTACCCTGATTAAGTTTCCATGCTTATTATGCACCACGGTGTGCATAGATACGGATGGGAGCAACGCGTATCGAAGGCACCGAACGGACGATGACGGTCGCGCGTTCGGCATTTCGCTCGCCATTTCCGCCGCGAATTCGTGTCGATTTCTCGAAAAAATAATCCCTCGGACTCTCAAGCACGATTTGTCGTTCGTCTCGCAATTTCGCGGGGTTCGGTCGAGCGAGCGCTCAAAGGCCGCTGCCGGTCGCTTCCGACCCCACCTGCCGTCCGTGTTACGTCGTATATACCTGCGTGTTTTCACTTCTGTTGGCGGGAAAGTGCACACTGTAATCTGATTTGAAGTCCGCGAGTGTGGCACCGTTGACTCACAGGCTGTGTGGGATATACGGGAGCGGCACGCAACCGGAGATCTACGTGAGCGATTATTCGGGGACTGTTCGCCGGGGACGCTGTTTTTTCCTCTCCACGTAAGGGATGTTTTATTTCGTGCATAACGCTCTTTGTACGTTCGGATCATTAGTGACTCGTTGCTTCGGGGACGACTTATCGAGCGGGGCCGAAGCGCGGCCGCAGTCGTCAATCACGACGATAAGACGCGTTTCAGCCGCTTATTTTAACTCCCTCGTATTTATCCCGGCGAGCCTAACTCCCGGAGTCGGTCCCGTTACGGCTCTGTTTACCTCCGGTTGACGGATGAGAAGGTATCGCGCATTTGTCGGGAAAGCAGGGGGGGGTGGCCGGAAGTCTCGGCTTTTCAAATCCGCGCTACGCCGGCCGATATCTCTCCCTGTGTTTTCCCTTGTTACATCCCCTCGATATACGTCTCGGACGCGAAAGAGGGAATCTATGGCTCCTACTTTTTTGCTCCCCTCCCCACCCCCCACTTCGTCGTCCGTTCGCCTCTTACCTTTTCTCTTCTTTTGTCCTTTTCCTCGCGAGACGAGCGAGGATGAACGAGGAGGGGGGCAGCCGATTGAGCCTTTCTAAATGCGCATTGATCGTCGGTAATGGACGGGACGACGGCGACATGGCGGGATGACTATGAATTTTTAATACGATCACGTCGAAATCATTATGCCTTGTCAGCGCGCGATTTACAATCCTCGTCGCGCGCGCGTAATGTAAGACTTATGAGTGCCTCATCGTGCCTCGAATAATAATTCTTCCCCCGGGCGAGCCACTTTGGATTCCCCGGCTGACGTTTCTCAAATAAGGGCTCGAGCGACGATTCGTGTGGGAAAAACATACGTCGCGTCGGGAGTTAGCTCGTATTCAGCGTTCCTCCTTACGTTTTCGGCGATCTCTCGCCGCGAAGCGATGCGAAAATCCGAAAAGGATACCCGGCAGCGCGCGTGGCGCCGCTTAAATCCGCGACTTGATCTCACGGAATTCTCCCGTTGCGTCGGAACAGCCACGACGACGAGAGAAATGTTTTTCGCCATCAAAGCTGAAAATATTTCATATTATTATTCGTATTTCTCTCTCTCTCTCTCTCTCTCTCTCTCTCTCTCGTGCGACACGCTGTATATAACGTGGCTCTTAAGAGAGAATCGATATTGTAAAGCTGCACGTTCTTTGACAGGCTTAGAAAATAAATGCAATAATGGAATGTAATCACGAAAATCTGATTTTAATCAGAGCTTTCGTCCTCGTCATACTTCCCCGTACTTGCAGCTATAACGAAATCTTACTTTTCACTTAGTCTGAGAAGTGGATTTTACTTTATGAAAAGCTTGATTTAACGGTTAATTACTGTTGCATTCAATGTTGGAAATGCGCGAGTTTCGATAAATGAACGATCTTCGCTGTGAGATTCACATCGATTCAATCGTTTGCCGAATTAATCAAACGTCTACGCCAACGGGTCCGTCTATGTGTCCGTGTTTGTTTAATCTTCTTTAATATACGGACGTATTCTTCATCGACGTTTGATAATTTTTTGAATCAACGATTATCGCGCTTTTTCGGGATTCTACGAGTTACTTCGAGGTAAAAGAAAAACCCGTACGAAGTTAGTTCCTCCTCCCACTTTTCGAATTTATTTATTTTGACAGTTGTGCTGATTTGTGCTCAGTTTTTACTACATTCTGTTCGAATTATAAACTTGTAACGTGGAAAATACGCGAGAAAAATGAAAAAACGGTTTTTTTGCCAGCCTCCCATTTTTCGAGTTTTGCAAATTTTTTGATTGCGCTCAGTTGTGCTAACATTGTGCATAAGTAATGAAAGAAATGAAAAGAAAAAAAGTATTAGTCAACCAAACGATATATAATTGCATGTCTGATTTGTACTAGCATAGCACAATTCAGCGCAAGCTTCGTTTTCGCCGGCACAAAAATTTAACCCTTAGAAGCTCGGTGGGAAAAATATTTCCCACCTTTTTACTTTCAGATTCTTGTCGATAAAATTTTCATTGTCATATTTGGACTGTTCTTTTTATTTTTCTAGTATCTTAAGGATAGATGAAATGTAAAAAAATACAAATACAAAATATAATCGTCAAAATACTCATTTTGTTAAATGCAAAAATGTTATACATAACCAAATTAATAAATGTCTTTTTTTCTGAGAAAATACATTTTCTAGCAACTTTTCCAAAATTTTAGTGTTAAAACTTATTTATAGGGTTTTTTGAAGTCGCTGATTACGAATCTGATGTCAGAATTAGAAGATTTTCAAAATATCCAAAATAACGGTATAATATGGCGTACTGAAATTGCAGCAAATCAAGCAATTTTCTTCGAATGGCACATTTTTCCTCATCCACCGTCTCAAGTAGAAATTAAGCCAGTTTCTAGTCAGTAATTGGCCAGTAATTCTCTAACTAACTAGTTTCTGACCCCTGTTAAGCTGGGCACACCACCATCGCAAATCGAGTTCGTATCGTATTAATAAAGAAATTTAGTGCTATTTATGCGCTAATTAATTGCTTTATTGATGACTTTTGTGCGCTTACTGTTTAGCAGGAAATCTCGTCAAAGGGGGAGGGGGGCTCCAGGTGTCGCAATGTTTCTAATTATATGCACTTTTAAAAGATGTCAAGAGTCGTATTTGTTGCTCGACGTGTATAAAAATATAATCGCTATCCAGACACGGTGTACGTCGATATTTTGCAAAACCACACGATATATCGAAGATATTTTCGCGTTTTATAAGGGCACATGAATAGCATCTAAATCTGTTGTATTCATCTCTTCGATTGCGGCGCTCGATATATTTTTGTTCAATACTGAGGGACTAGCTTGACATTTCGCTAACCCCACTATTTATGCGCTCTTATAAGTCGCGAAAACATCTTCGATATATCATGCGGCTTTGCAAAATACCGACAACGTGTCTGGGTAGTGATTTGCAGCGACTTTGCAATTATATTTTTACACTTTGCGTCGGGCAACAAATTCGGCTCTTGACATCTTTTGAAAGTACATTTAATTACATTTCGAACCCCAGAAACATTTCGACACCCAGAATACCGGAGTAACAAATTTCATGAGGACGGTATTATCTTGTGCGAGCGTTTTGACAAAAAATCGTGGCGCTGCCAGTTTAATATTAAGTTAGCAGGGGACCACATAAAAAAGAAAAAAAAACAAGCAAGCGCTGGACTCAAGCTTTCATATTGTCGTCTTGCAAATCTATGTAATTTCCCGATTTTTTTTTGCACATTGTGGGAGCACACAAATAGCACGTAATTCAGGCATTGTCTGTTTTTCGACGGCAGCACTCTTGACAGACATAATTTTAGTACAATGTTAGTACTTGGCACAATTTAAAAAAATTGCAAAAATCGGAAAGTGGGGAGCCGGCAAAAAAATCGCATTTTTCATTTTTTTCTCACGTATTTTTCGCACTATAGGTTTATAATTCAAGCACGATGTGGCGCAAACTTAGCACAAATCGGCACAACTGTCGAAATAAATAAATTCGAAAAGTGGGGGGGGACTAACTTCGTACAGACGAAAGAAGAATATATTTGTAATGTTAGCTTGGTTCTATCGTGGGCAGACAGTAAGAGCTTCTCTAGCGATTGCGTGACCGAAAGCCGGTAATTGTTGTTGGATTTAGTGAGGCCGTGATCTTCCTAATGTTTATCACGGTGCATCTCCATCCACGTTATGTCCCGTAATAAAAACGTCCGAGAAAATTCGCCGGGGATAACGGATGGGAAAAATTATTTTTCTTGTCCGCATGCAGATATTACAGCGAGATAGTAGTAGTCGCGAGTCTCGTGCTATTACCGTAATTACCTCGATTATCATAATTGTTATTGTAATTATACGCCGGTGGCACGCGTGTTATAACATAAATACATTGAGTAAATTAACCTTCTTAATCATGTCGCGTAACGTCGCTGTATCGGTTTAATTACTCAGCTCAAATATATGCGGACAAACGTCGCAGCTTCGACTCTAACCCGTTAATCGTTCTTACTCGTTCTCGAAGGAAATATGTGAGTCGGATTTCCCATCGTCTATCTCACTGGATCCCACGCCATATTTAACGTGACACGTAACGATTGTGTAATCGCGTTCGGGAGGAGTGAAAACTGATTTGAAACACGTAACTTTTGTCAATATTCCCAGTGGCTTGTGTGCTCACGTTCACAGGTTCTTTGCGTATAGTGCTCATCGCGCCGGCTAAACACGGCGAACGATAATACGTCGCGTTTAACGCTTACATACCCTCATACAGATTTCGCGCGACGCATCGTCTGTTGTTCTAGTTTCGAAGATCACCGTTTTCTGCCCCTCTCTCTCTCTCTCTCTCTCTCTCTCTCTCTCTCTCTCTCTCTCTCTCTCTATCTATCTATCTATCTCTCTTTCTCACTCTGTAATATGAAAATGTCATTTCGTAAAATGAAATTACTATATTGTCACTGAAAAACAGCATCAGTTATACTGCATTATGTTATATTAACTACGTGCGTTACAAATAGTGAAACACGGAAAGGATTTAATTAACATACTGAGAGGAAATCCCACTGAAATTATAATCGTTTTTGGCCTCAACTATCTCTTTTTCTGGTTTTAATAAAAAATAGTAGTAGCAACGTGCATGTATGATTGTGTAGTAACTGATATTATAGTAACATTTACTTGAATAATGATTTTCTCGACTATGATTTCTTCACTTGTGCGATTATAGTCACAAATACCAAATATTTTACTCTCGGTGCAGTGAAATATATTCTGTTGATTCAATTCGAAACGTCATCAATGATTCACTTTGAGTGAGCGCAAAATGTCGTTGCTACAATGCGAGACATTTATAGTTGTTCTCAGTGCCAAAAATATCTTGTTATTATTTCGGCCACACAAATAGTAGTATCTATGTGCGCGTATAGTTATTATCGCTGCGGTAAAGTTTATTAGAAAAATAATGTCCCCGATTATTTCTATCGTTAAAATAACGAAAGGATATTGTTGGTACTAAAAGTAACTGTAATCTTCTCTCAATATGAGCATCGATATCGCTAAGAAAAAGAAATGCAAAACATGCATGGTAGAGAACGTGACAACGTTTTTGCCGTGCATGTATTTGCGCGACAAGAAGTATAATTTAAATATCGCGGACAAATGTGCGGGATATGCCGCACCTGGGGAGACGCGCGATACCGTTTCGCCGCGGTAAGATAATATTAAAATAAATGGACTTCCCTTATGCGTATCACTTTGCGCGCGCCAGCAGGAGTCCGTGAAGCTGTAGTTAACGTAGACACGTTGCTTGTTTATGCAGCACACCGGCCGGTGTGTTCTTCGCGTGTGTGCACCGCTCCGTGGGAGGTGAAGATGACGTAAACGAGCGGTCCCAACGTTTGATTAAGTCGCGTACCGTTAACGTTATGTGGAAAAAGCTCTCATTTCGGATACGATACGTGAAATAACGCGCATTATCCGTTGTTCGAGATACTTTCCGGAGGCTGTTACCAGATTGACTGATAAGTCCTTAGAATGAAAATGAGGAAAAAACGTTTTGTTAGCAAAACTCAACATTATTCTTCAACGTAATTTCCTTTTAGCTCAGTACACAGAGTCCAACGAGTTTCTAGCTTCTTTAAGCCTTTCAAATAATAAAAAGTTTCTAAACCGCCAAAATATGCATCTGTTTCCCATACAACCTCTTCATTTGAAGCAAATCTCTTTTCCTAGAGCCATCTTTTGAGATTTGGAAACAGGTAGAAGTCACACGGGGCCAGATCTGGAGAATACGTTGGATGTGGGAGCAATTCTTACCCCAATTCGTTCAATTTTGCCATTACTTTTGCCGATTTGAGAGCTGGTGCATTGTCTTGATGAAAGACAATTTTTTTCGTCGCTAAATGAGGCCGTTTTTTCTTGATTTCACCATTCAAACTATCCAACAATGATGCATAATATTCTCCTGTGATTGTGATTGTGATCCTGTGATTGTTTTTCCTTTTTCAAGATAATCGATGAGGATTATTCCATGTGCATCCCAAAACACAGTAGTCAGAACTTTTCCAGCCAATTGTTGCGTCTTTGGTCGTTTCGGAGCACTTCCATTCTTTGGAACCCATTGTGCCGACTGCTGTTTCGATTCAGGTGTATAATGGTGGATCCATGTTTCATCAACGGTTATATCGACGTAAAAATTTCTTTGATTTGCGCCTAAACATGTCCAAACAATATTGAGAAGTGCGGACTCGTTCACGTTTTTGATCGATTGTTAGCAATCGCAGCACCCATCTTGCAGTTAGCTTTCTCATAGCCAAATGTTCGTGTAGGATATTGAACATACATTCAGACGAGATGCCCACAGCCGCAGCTAGTTCACGCAATTTCACTTTGGAGTCATCGAAAACGATATCATGGATTTTTTCACTCATTTCTGATGTAGTCACCTCATTTGGACGATCACTGCGTCGTGCATCCGATGTGCTGGTATGACCACGTTTAAACTTAGCAATCCAGTTATATACGGTTGCATTCGACAGAGCAGACTCCCCCAAAGTTTTTTTGGAGTCCTCATTCATTTCTTGTGGTTGCAAGCTTTTCAAATAGAAATACTTAATCACTGCACGAATTTCAGTTCTTTCCATTTTTACAAAATATCAGAGGTGCTTTCAGTGGCCGTCACAAATATACTGATTGTCATAGCTGTCTGCTACTATGTAGCGAGAGATTTGCAGGTTGGCGCTACTGGAAATTTATTGCGCATTGGAAGTGGCAACACTACTAATGTGTCACTCTAAAGACTTATCAATTAACCTGGTAATATCTCTGTCGACGTCCCTTTAGTTTTTCCTATTTTTAGCTCTCAGCTGTTTTCGGGCTTAACATCGACGTTGTGTGTGTGTGTGTGTGTGTGTTTTTTTTAAGCGAATCACGACTTCGCGTGTAACCTGTAAGGAAGAAACTACCGTGTGTAAGTAGAGCATCGTCGTTGTAATTCTTGGATCCCTTTCCAGATCACATGACGGTTGACGTTATGTTTCCAAGCACGTCTCGTCCTTGTGTAATCCAACGCATAATTATTTTTCTGCATTGACTATGGTGGTCTTATTATTACGTAAGACGTTCACGTTCTCGATTCAACGAGCAACAAGATTTAATTACGGTTCACCTTGCACGTAAGACGCATTAAATGTAATCGTGAGACGCGCGAATGTATCGTGTATCTTCGATATTTCTTCCTTCGATACTGTAAATTTGCGGACGCGCGTGCGAGAAGATATTTCACGGAGTGAAATTCAGTTTGACGCGTTGCTTCGGTATCCTCCAATGACCTACCAAAGATTTCACGATTTTATCGACTATTTGTACGAATGATCGCACTGTTGAAATATGCATTTATTACGATTCTCTCCTCCGGTTGTACGTTTTAGCGAGGATTTTGTAATCGCTAACGAAACTATCCGCTTGCAAGTTAACCGAATGATCGCGTTTTGACGTATACCTGACGTGAATCCGACAATGCGGTGAAATGAAAATGCGACAGCGATGTATCTTTCTCCTTCTTCGTTGAGAATGATTCGCGATTTAAATTTTGCAAGGACATATATTTAAGAAACTGATGCGCGCGTTGAGAAACGCGCTTTCCTATTTGTTAGAAAGATTTCAGATGTGTTTAATCAATTAAATATTCAATTCTGCCGGCACTCGTTACTCCCCTCCTCTTCCTCGGGTAAACAAATCAAGAAACTTTGGCGTCGGCTGCCACGATTGGATTGTACTTGAGGTTCAAGTCTGAATATCGGAAATACATTGGCCGTTGGTTCGACAGCTTCTAATATGAAAATGATTAAAACGTTGGGGGGAAGTCCCGGCGTAAGAAAGTTAGATTAAAGCCCAAAGTTCGAGTGAGATCGGCCCGACCGATGTTTGTCTAGCTCCAGTTTAAATCGAGTCTCAAGTCGACGCGAGCTGCATTTTTCATACAGGCATTAATCAACGTCGTACAAATCGACACCATTTTCCGAGGACGTGTATAATGAAATAGCGAATCGACAATATGTCGAGGCGTGCGGAAAAGTCGATTTGAGGTAAGTTTGATCAATCGGGGATCGCATGGGCGCTGTTACCTAAACGNGGGGGGGGGGGGGGGGGATACGAAAAAAGGAAAAATGTGTTACGTACGTAAGAGCGCAAAATTGTTTCGTTTTATTTTTGCAGAGTACATAAATATTGCATAATTATATGTTTTTCTATTATTCATTTTGCATCAAGTAGAGGGGCCAGCTGGTCGAACGTCTAGAAGTATTATATTACTAAGAGCGCCACTAATTTTAGCAAGGGTCAATGAAAATGACCGAGAATGTTTCCACAGGATGAAGTAGAACAAGAGGCACGTTCAACGCATCAAGAACGAATCGAGAGGCTGTATCGAACTCGTATGACAAAATTGGTCGAATAATTCTGTCGATACTTACTTCCATTTCGTACTCCTCGATCTACCATTGGAAAGTTTGACATTCATGAGATTATTTCCATTGACTGACGTTCTGCAAATTCGTAGCGCACGGAACATCCGAAATAAAGATGAAATTGCGCGAAGGTGTTCGCTAAGACACGGTCGGACAGATGACGCGACAGAGCTAAGTGTGTTATTCACACGGAAAAAAAACTACCTCGGTTATGGCGATCGAAAATACTCAGTTAATTGAGTTTCGATTACAACATGTAGCCTTTTTTCACTAGCTGAAAGGCTATTTACGTCAGCAAATGTTTTCGGTTCGGGGAACCGAAATTTTCCCTTCCAAATGCGTGAAACCACGCGGAAAAAACTAACTCGATTATGGCAACCGAAAATATTCAGATAATTGAGTTTCGGTTACAGTAACATGTAGCCTTTTTTCAGTAGCTGAAGAACTGTTTACATCAACCAATGCTTTCGGTTCGGGGAACGGAAATTTCCCTTTCCAATGTGTCAAACGATTCGGTTATTATATGGAAAAAGCTAACTCGATTATGGCAATCGAAAATACTCAGTTAATTGAATTTCGGTTACATGTAGCCTTTTTTCACTAGTTGAAAGGCTGTTTACGTGCAAATGTGTTCGGGGAACCGAAATTTTCTCTTCCAAATGCGTTAATGCGACATGTGCTGTCGCTGGATACGACATATCAACAATGTTAGTAATCCTGCAGTGTGAGGCGATAGTCTTGGAACCAAGCAGTTTCAGGTTCAAGTCCCAGCAGGAAAAAAATAATATTTTTGTCGAGTAACAATATTACCTCTGTTATGATAACCGAGTAAAATTGTCCGAGCAACGGAAGCATTCTCCAGGAATCTTTCTGTTTTTACAACCGAGTTCTCATCTGGTCCCCGAAAAGCCGAAAATTTCGGTCGTCATCAGCGAAATTCAGTTACACGAACTGAACGTTTTTTCCGTGTAGGTCGAATTTTCGTTCGGGACCTTGCAGAGACCGGCGACGAGCTTTCTCATTCCTTTCGGCAAATAGATAAATTGTCAATACGAATTCGGTGAGGATTCTAGCCACGTGCATCATCGAGAACCGTACTGAAAGGATCGTTTCTTCGTTCGCGTTGTTATCAGTTCGCGTACGTGAGTCATGTTTGCCTTGATCTTTAATATCCAGCAAAATGCTGACGGTATAAGGCGGGCTTTATAATCTACCTACACACTCGCACGCAGACACGACATATATTCGCAAAGGTACCATTAAAATCGAGGTCGCTGATAGTACCTTCGCGCTCACACACGCTGCGCGTCTTCCGTTCTCTCCGGTTCAGCGGACGTACAGCGGCAAATTCTCCGTCCCGCTTTCATCGTGCGAAGACAATCTTCGATTTCGCGGGATATTTCAGACACCACACCTTTCGTCTGAGGAGGCATTAAATCGGGTTCCTCGCGAATTGCGATCCGCGCGAGTCGACTGCGGTGAGAATTATGACGTCGACATGTTACGCGATAAACATATGACGTGTGGAATTGTACGGGCGGTGCGACGCCGGTAATCGTCGTATCCGCTTGAAATTCAAGGCGATATGCAAACTGTGCGATTTAACTTAAACGCGGTGGTGTGTAAAGCGGGGCCTGCAATGAAAATTTCAGTTTTAAACCGTAAGAAATTGACCAACATTAGTCGAATTAAAGAAGAATAATCAATTGTAATCGGTCCATTTCGTACGGCTTAAAGCTCACATTCTCATTGTAGACTCCACTTTAGATTGGGCTTACTTATGACCGTAAAACCGTATTAATGAGTTAACCCTTGGAAGCATGGTGGGAAGTGTAAAAATAAAAGAAAGAGTCCAAATACAGCAATGAATATTTTATTGACAGAAATCTGAAAAAATAAAGATTGGAAATTTTGAATAAAATATTCATTGCTGTATTTGGACTCTTTTTTTTATTTTTCTAGTATCTTAGGGAAAAGTTAATGTAAAAAAATCGCCAAAATACACACTTTGTTAACTACAAAAGTGTTATAAATAATCAAATTTAGAAAAATGCCTGTTTTTTTTTTTCAGAAAAAATACATTTTCCAGTAACTTTGCCGAAATTTAAGTGTTAAAATCAACATATAAGATATTTTGAGGTCGATTACGATTCTGATGTCAGAATTACAAAATTTTCAAAATCTAAAATTGTGGTTAATATAGCGGACTGAAATCGCTGCAATTGAGCAATTTTTCTCAAATGTGATATGTAAAGAGGTTTCGGGTCGTTGATTACGAATCGAAATTCGGGATCGAAATTGAAAAATTACAAAATTCGAAATGATGAATACAAAATAGTGGATCCAACATGCGAAAACTCAGTGTCTATGGCTTTCAAAGCTTCCGAGTACAAATTATGAAATGCGATATTGCGAGAACGAATTGGAGGGATTAAAATGTTATAATCTGTAGCATAGACAAAATCTGATACCAAATTTTAAGTGATTCGATTCATTTTGGACCCGCCACTTTAGATTTAAAACATTTCCCAATCTTGACCTCAAATTCGTGACTAACGGCTCCGAAAACGGCTGGCTGCCAAATTTGACGAAAAATAAGCGGGAGGGCAAATGCGTGCTTCAAAGGGTTGAAAGGGCGCGCAGGTTCGCGCCGACGCACACTCTTTCGGCTGTAAATTTCCCATCTACCGTTGTATCCTGTTCTTCCTTCCTTTTCCCCCCTTTTCCCTCGATCGGTTGGATACTTGCTTGATCTGTTTTCACCACGCGATATGGCGACCAATGCGAGAACGATCGAGCCGCCGCTTCGATTTATTAGGTTGGCAAGAAAGTCATGTCGTTTTTCTGTTGCTCCAATTGAAATGTTTATTATTTCGTTGTTCTTTGTGCAATTTAGACAATTTTGGTATTAATCGAAAGCTAGTAGTTCTACGTTTTGATTTTTGATATTACAGGTGTATTTTAATCATTAAATTTTGAGAAATAGGGGCATATGATGGATCAAGAAAAACTTCATTTTAGGCACTCTATGCTTTATGAGTTCCAACTTGGTCATAATGCGATGCGGGATTGTCGAGGTCCTATCCACTGGGAACTCTTGCAACCAGATCGAACTGTCATAGCAGACCTATATTGTGATCAGCTAATCCGACTGAATACAAAAATACGTGAACTTCGTCCAGCACTGTATAACCGAAAAAATGTTGTCTTCCAACATGACAATGCCAGGCCTCACGTGGCTTTAAGGACGAAGGAGAAGCTCCAGGCTTTTGGTTATGAAGTTTTATTACATCTACCATACTTACCTGACCTGGCACCATCTGAGTACCACTTGTTTCTCTCGATGCAAAATTTTTTTAAAGGAAAAAAATTTCGAAATTTTCGGGATATTCAGAGGGCAGGGGTAGATTTCCTGGCTTCAAAGGATAGGATCTTTTATAAATCCGGCATAAATGACCTTGTTGACAGATGGAGGAAGGTCATAGAAAACAGTGGTCAATATTTCATTAATTAATCTCACTTATGAGCTTAAATATAAGAAATTGAAATTTCCTCAAAGAAACGACATAACTTTCTTACCAACTTAGTATGAAGAATCCGCGAGGCGAGTGCGTGAAATTCGCGCATGAAGTTCCCGCGCGAGACTCGGCGATCCGCGTGTAGGGAAAAATTGTGAGCGACCGGAGGAATGCGTTAATGAAAAAGGAATTTGCCACGTCATTACCTCCTCCGACGCTCTCCCTTTCTCTCTCTCTTTTGCTAAACTCGCTCGCTTTTTGTCAAAGATAACAGCATTCATCCAGGTGCCGGCTGCCCGGAATGTGACGGGAAGGAGAGACCGTGTGAAATTCACGTTTCAATTATTAAGTCAATAATTACTTTCCGAGTCGGCGCTTCATTGTCGTCGTCGCACCGATATTTTTTCCGCTCCGCCAGGGAGACCGTCGAAGCGGAAGTGGAGGAACTCGCGCGTAAGGCCGGGCGTGTCCGTTTGCTTTCTTTTATCACGACTCGCGGAATGCACGATGTCCGGATTTATTCGATTCGGCTTCCCGGAAGGGGAGGGGGGGCGGTCGGACATCGGGAATTCATTAACATACGCGACACGGTTGTTTTTCCTCTTTCTCCTTTTTTTTTGTTCTATTTTTCTTTCACATTTTGCCGTTGGGCGCGCTTTTCGCTTCGAATCCGCGCACGAATATTAAAATATACGAAATTCGGGCCGTTTAATATCGGGGATTCTTGGCGCCGACGGTGCTGGAATAATAATCCATCGCGCCGTCCTGGCAAATCCTTTTTCACGAATTTAATACAGCCGTCCGATAAACGCGGATTTTAACAACGCGGATGCATGCGTGTCCGCCTGAGGTCCGTGAATAATAAAGGCCGCGTTCGAATCATCCGGTGTGTCATTGCATCGTTGTTGATTAACAACCGCTATCACACTGCGGCATCGCCGGCGCGCTATTCGACGCTCGCGCGCGAGACGAATGAAATGATTTCATTCTAATTTCCGGGACCGGAGATGAGAGGAACGATTTTCCGCACCGTTCGTGTTGTTGCCTTCGCGAAACAACGGGCGCGCCCGAAATTTTGTTTATACCCGACGATTTTTACCTCTGTGTTCATTATCATCGTCTAATTTTCCCGATCGCGATCGAACGCCGGGCGGAAAGTCGCTCGAAAAGCTCAACGTTGATGCGCGATGCGAAATTTCATAAACAAACTCCCGTCTCTCGCTGTTATACGCGGGCCGGGAATGGAAAAGCGCGCGGATTTTCCGCCGAGTTGTTCATATTTATTCTCTCCCGGCCGACTGGTTTGCCTTTTTTCGCTATTTGCTCCTCCATTCTCTCTCTCTCTCTCTCTCTGTGCTATCAACTCGTTATCGTCTGTAACGCGTATGAACGCAAACATACGGTCCAATTACCGGAGTTTGTACATAATGATCTAATTGCGGTATCGAGAGAGAAGTAAATTGGCTGTGCTTCGCGGGTCTGTTCGCCAGCCGACGACGACAACGTCGGGTTACCATCTTCCCGGCGGCGTGTACTGCTCGTGCGGGCTACCGCTAGCGTAGTCGACGCTAAAGACGGTTGCACTAAAATATTCATGCTTCATAAGAGCGAGCGCGCCGGCCGTTTCCCGAGAGCGATGTAAAATCGCGAGGGCGCGCCGTGCGAGCGAGCGAACGAGCGAGCGAGTCGCTGTCGCAAATTTACGGAAGAGCCGTGCGAAAGGGAGAGAGAGAGAGAGAGAGAGAGCCTTAAGCGAATCCGCTATCAACACGGTAACGGTCTCGACTACGACGACGAGAAATTCGCCCGGAAATTCGCCCGAATGCTCACGCCCGAAAGTCGAACCGGCGGGATAAACCGCCGGGGAATTCCGCTTGTGCAAGATCGGGATATTAGTAGGAATTAACAGGTATTAGTTGAATGGGGTATTACTCAATTAGCGTACTAATGGCCGTTTAACCCCTTAAACCGCCGAGACCGTCGAACGGCATTCCATTGTGTGACGACTGTCACACAATTTCATCACACAAGATCGCCGCTCTCTCCTTTCTAGCCTTCCTCCCCGCCGTACGGTGTGACGCTGGTAAATTCAACGATGTGTCGGTTTGTAATATACAGGGTGATTTATAAGTGCATGCCCATATTTCAAGGGGCAAATGGACACGCTAAGATAAGGAAGAATCGACATGTGAATGTCCCAGGTTGATTGATAAGTCTTTAGAGTGACGCATTAGTGGTGTTGACAGCTCTAATGCGCAGTGAATTTCCAGTAGTGCCAACCTTCAAACATCTCACTACACAGTTGCAGACAGCTGTGACAATCAGTATATTCGTGACGGCCACCGAAAACACATAACCTCTGATATTTTGTAAAAGTGGAAAGAAATGAAATTCGTGCAGCGATTAAGCAGTGATTAAGTATTTCTATTTGAAAGGGTTGCAACCGCAATAAATGATTGAGGACTTCCAAAAAATTATGGGGGTATCTGTTGCGTCGAATGCAACCGTATATAACTGGATTGCTGAGTTTAAACTTGGTCATACCAGCACATCGAATGCACGACGCAGTGGTCGTACAAATGAGGAGACTACACCAGAAATGAGTGAAAAAATCCATAATATCGTGTTGGATGACCCCAAAGTGAAATTGCGTGAACTAGCTGCCGCTGTGGACATCTCATCTGAATGTATGTTCAATATCCTACACAAACATTTGGGTATGAGAAAGCTAACTGCAAGATGGGTGCTGCGATTGCTAACAATTGATAAAAAATGTGAACGAGTCCGCACTTCTCAGTATTGTTTGGACATGTTTAGGCGCAAATCAAAGAAATTTTTGCGTCGATACATAACCGTTGATGAAACATGGATCTACCATTATACATCTGAATCCAAACAACAGTCGGCACAATGGGTTCCAAAAAGTGGAAATGCTCCGAAACGACCAAAGACGCAACGATCGGCTGGAAAGTTTCTGATTACTGTGTTTTGGGATGCACATGGAATAATCCTTATCGATTATCTTGAAAAAAGAAGAACTATCACAGGAGAATATTATGCATCATTGTTCGACCGATTGAATGATGAAATCGAGAAAAAGGGACTCATTTAGCGAAGAAAAACATTCTTTTTCATTAAGACAATACACTAGCTCACAAATCGGTAAAAGCAAATGGCAAAATTGAACGAATCGAGGTATGAATTGCTCCTACATCCTCCGTATTCTCCAGATTTAGCCCCGTGTGACTTCTACCTGTTTCCAAATCTCAAAAAATAGCTCCAGGGAAAGAGATTTGCTTCAAATGAAGAGGTTGAATGGGAAACAGACGCATATTTTGGCGGTTTAGAAACTTCTTATTTGGAAGGCTTAAAGAAACTAGAAACTCGTTGGACTCGGTATATTGTGCTGAAAGGAGATTATGTTGAGGAATAAAGTTGAGTTTTGCTGACAAAATGTTTTTTTTTTTTTTCATTTTCATTCTAAGGACTTATCAATCAACCCGGTATCCCTTGAAACTGGTGACATGCATTTGTGAATCACCCTGTACGTCGCCGTCGCGTAATGGTAAGCCGAGATCCTCTTTGTTGTTAGCACGTAAACTCGCGGTCGGAGGTTCTCTTCTCCGATCGGGAAGCCCTCCGTGTGAACTCGAGTCGCATTCGCATCGGTGAATTGTGACTCGTCTTGACTTGGAGACGCGATAACAGCTTTACGGCGTAATCGAATTTGATAAACTCATTTAAGGGCGTCGCCACCCTTCTCCTCGCTTTCTGTCCTAATAAGGCTGATGAGGAGGGGGAGGGGGGGGGGCACATTATTTTATCGTCGAAGACAACGCCACGCGCAATTTATTCCACCGGAAGCCGGAATTCTCTTGAGTAGGGTCATGTTCGCGGGATAAGTGTATCGATAACTCACCGGTGTTCCGTGTTTATACAGTAGAATTGGACGATATAGCATCGATACAATATCGATACATTGGGAAATAGGGTTCTCTCCGAGAAAAACAAGGTTTTCTTCCTCCAAGTGCGGGGGGAAACCCAAATTTTCTGGGAGAAATCCTTACTTCCTTACTATGTATCGATATTAGAGTTGGGCGATCAGTATCGATACGTAGGGAAATTAGGATTTCACTCAGAAAAATAGGGATTTCTCCAGCAATTTGCGGAGGAAAACCCTATTTCACTCTATATCACAGTATCGATACTGTGATATTGATATTGTCTATCTCTGATCGATATTAAATCGTCCAACTCTATTACAGCGGCCGGATAACTATATCAGCATCGTCGATGCGGATAATCTTTCATTCGGCGTACGCGAGCTTCAGCAGAAGTCATTTGTATAACGAATCGCTGACGGTTACTCGCCCGCTTACAATCGATTGGTATATACGAAGCGTGCCTGATCGTTCGCAGGCCGGAAACTTTTTGAACCGTGTTCACGTTGCCCCCGTAATTTCCTCATCCGATATTCAAAGAAAATATCCGCTTAAAATCTAGTTGGGTGCTGAAAAGCGGCGTCGGAAATATTCATTTATCTTTACGACGTACGATGCATCATACGATCAGTCGAGGAATAGCTGAGCCGTGACAATACTGCTCGAAAGGTAAATAATACTTAAATAAATTTAATAAGTTAAAAGGTAAATAATACTTAAATAAATTTAAAATACATAACACACAAAATTCGACAAATCGCCGTTAAATGTTTATAAATGTGATGTGTGTGATATACAGCTTTGACGTCATAGTAAGAAAATATCAATCAGACTTGTATAATATTTAAAAATCACCCATATTAAATCAGAACTTCGACCATCACAAATCCAGTTCGTACTGATAAAAAAATTTAGCGCTATTCACTAGTTTAAGATTAAAGTTAGCACAGTCGTGAAAAAAAATCCACGACAGAAAGTGTAAAACGGAAACGCATTTTTGTATTGCTTGTTGTTAGACGCTATTTAAACATCGAAGCCCGAAATTAGGTGTTCGAGCGGTGCAGCAAAAAATATGGTATTAAGGTTGTGGAAGGCTTAACTTAGTCCTCCAAATAAAAGAACGAATCGTGAAAATGATTATAAGAAAACAAATATGTATAAATTAGGTGCTCCAAAAATCTATAGCCTACTATCAAGAAAGTAATACCGTTTATTAGAAAAGATAATCCAAAAGTCGACATGCCATCTAGTGTACAAGAGAGAAGCCACCTTAAAAAATCAGGTGCTCGCTCGTTTGTCTGTTTGTTTTTCATTAAAACCGTAACAATAGTTTGGCCGTTAAAATTAAAAATGCAATATTGGAAATGTTTTCCGCACCTGCAAATAATGCTAATTTTGACATCAATTATCTCAGCTCCGGTACGGCCGATCTTCCTCTAATTGTACATGCGTGTAATGTATGTATCGATAAGTTCTGAAAATTTGACCCTAAGAAAATATGTTTACGGACCAACCTGTCTTAGATTCAACACCGAAAGATAAAATCGCGATTATCGCTTCTTATTATTGCGATTTAGCATCTTGTGAGGCTTTGATATCGCGATTTCAGTGAACAGAGTGTCTTTAATAGCGCAGGCCTACCAGGCGTTCGCACAATGGAGCTAACGTTTGCTCCCGAATGCCAATATGGACGGATTTCCCCGGGGGTTCCAAACTATTCGCGGAGTGGGGACACGTATGAATCGACAGTGGCGATCTGAGTTGGTCTATCGGTTAATGTTAATACGCACGCGTGTCGGAATTGCTTGCTCTTGTCGAGGACACACACTCGCACAATAGTCACGGGCGGCTCTTGTCCCCCAGGCTTTAATGTAAGACGCTGCGAATGACCGTGCGAATTTGCATATGCCGATGTACAGGGTGTCTCTCAGAGCCGAATACCCCCGCTTCGTCGGGATGTAGAACTCGTTGAGTTGAAGAAAAAAGTCCTACACTATTTTGCAAATAACGTGCAAAATCTATAGAATTAAAATTTGAAGAAAGGGATTGACAAGCATCAGTATCGAAGCAGGCATATTTTTAAGAGCGTTAAAATAGCATAAAATTTCGAGACCCGAGTCGAAATTTTCGTTGTATTTTAAGTCGAATTTAATTTCACACTGAGTCTTTGATAATCTTTTATTGTGGTTCCTTTTATTGTGGTTCCTTTGATGCCACAAATGAGGAAATTGTTGCTCTTTTCTCCGCTCGAAAACGTACACCATTTCGCAAATAACACGCAAATAACATGTAAAGTGGCGAAGAGATTTTTTGTTCAGAGAGACCCGGTCTGCAAATATATGACAATTGTTGTACCTAACGACAGGCATCGATATATTGAACTTGGACCATTGGAACTTGCTGTTAAATACAATAGTTGTATACTTGTAGATCAGACTATTCGAAATAGAAAAGTCTCTCACCGTTTTGCAAATAACACGCAAATCGTTGAATTGTTAATTGAAGAAGCCTCTATACACGACCATTTTCAATCATTGACAACTCGAAATTTCGGCTCTGAGATACCCCGTGTAAACGCATTGTCGTCGATCCGTTCGTTGTTCTATGTCGGCTGTGGTGGGTCTTGTTAGTTGAACAATATCGCGCATACCACGATGTTGGTTTCGCGTAAGGAGGAAAAGGCGTGGCCGTAAGTGATTTCATCGTCGGGCATTTTCGTAATAGGAAAATTGGCCCGAGCGAACGTGCGAATGTATCGAAAAGCATTCGCCTCTTATTGGCTTCGCGCGCATCGGCGTGTCTCTCCTGAAGATTCTTTTACGACAGCAAATACGGACAAATGATTTCGCGACGCGGCTGTATTGGATTGGCGAGGACACCGCTAGAAATAACAATGCATTCCCGCGTCGCAATTTTAAATTCTACGCTAAGTCTTCGAGCGGAGAAAAGAACAATAACTTTCTCATTTGTGGCGTCAAAGGAACCACAATAAGAGACCTTCGAAGACTCAGTGTGAAATTAAATTCGACTTAAAATGAAACGAAAATTTCGTCTCGAGTCGAAATTTTTATGCTATTTTAACGCTCTTAAAAATATGCTTGCTTCGATAACCTACACGGACTGTCCAAATAAAAACCAACGACAACACCTTCGACGAACCGACGCTTATTAATCCCTTTCCTCAAAATTTAATTCTACAGATCTCGTTTTAATATTAAAAGTTTAACATAGAGCCGAAATCTCGACTCGGGATATTCGTATATAACGGGAACTTCTAGTTTGTCGATTATTGTGTTTTTGTCTCGCATTAATTCTCTGAAGTAAAATCGTGTCGAAGACTTATTGCCTGAATATATATTTTATACGTCGGGCGCATTAATCATCGAAGTAAAATAGAATTCAAGCGCTCGGCTATTATTCAACGGTCTCTCGCGCGACTGCCATTTCGGCGCAAATATACCGTATATAATTATCCCGACGCTTGCATGAATAGAATTGAAATTTCTTCCGTGTAACCACACGTAGAACTCTCGTGACGATTACTTCGAAGAACGTATATTATTGCAGAGAGCCTTGTCTGACGCAAACGATGACTCGATTAGTCCTATTCTTAGAGCAACTTCCTAATTCATTTGTTAACTTTTAATCCGATGTTTTATGACACCGTCTATGGAAACGTTGCATGCTCTTACGCCATTATGTTCCTGAACTTTTGATTTAAACATGTTACCTACGTTGTTTAAACGCAGGAATAGCAGATACGGTAATTAGAATGTCTCATGGTAGCGAATTGAAAATCGTACGCGACGAATAAACGTCGAATGTTGATTTGAAACAATTACAACAAACCGACAATTTATCACAATAACATAACTGAGATAAAACGATTCATACGTGCAAATTCGTTCGCATTATTACCCGCACCTTTGGCTTTATATACACGAGAGATAATACATTTTTATATTAATTGACGAAGAATAAGGAGAAAGGGGAAGGATATTCTCAGTTTACAACAATATGATAACTAGAATGACGGAAGGAGAGAAACGAATGTAAATCTACTTAGATTTAGATCGTCTTAAAAACGGCCGTGGAATAAAAACGGGAACGTTAAGTGAACGCCGGCATCGTCCTCGCGAAACCACCGACGTGCTCGAGGCCCTAAAATGGTACGGGAACTTACACGATAACCCGACATCCTTCTTTCGTCTTTACAGCTTAACGACGGTAACGCGCGCGCCACTTGTGTAGAGCGGATTTGCGTCAGCCACGAGTTTTCGAGAGAGATCGTTACGCGTTGTAAAAGGAGTGTCTGTTCGCAGAGGACTATAAAGACGGCCGGGATATGCATATGCACGAAGTGGTCGTGATATTTCCACTCGTTTTTTCTCGGGTAATTTCCGGTAGGTAAGTCAGATTAGCGCACTTCTCGCCCCGCGAAGGCGGAGCGAAGGAACTCATCCTACATCCCCCCACGTCGATTCCGGTTCAATTTGAGCCTTCGCCGGCGCAATGTGTGTCTCGGGCCCCCCGAAGGTCGGCACGTGCAATGGCAATTCCTCGGGAACTTTACAATCCCCGGCTCTGCTCGACACGAAGGAAACTCCTTCTCGAGCGCGAGATGAGGCGGGGGTCGTTTCCTCCTTTCCCTCCGTGTTATTACATGCGTTCCACGGCGAGCCACATGCAAAGATCGACGCTAATTGACGCCCGTATTATCCCGTACAAGGTTTTACGATCGATCTTGCGTGTCCAGTCATCACTAGATGTCGGATTCTCGATATCGGCCCGGTACTGGCAACCAGTATCGGCTCAGCATTGGATTTCACACGGGGAAATACTAACTCGATTATGGCAGCCGAAAATATTCAGTTAATTGAGTTTCGGTTACAGTAACATGTAGTCTTTTTTCGTTTGATGAAAAGCTGTTTACGTCAGCAAATGTTTTCGGTTCGGGGAACCGAAATTTTCCCTTTCAAACGCGTGAAACCACGCGGAAAAAAACTAACTCGATTATGGCAACCGAAAATATTCAGATAATTGAGTTTCGGTTACAATAACATGTAGCTTTTTTTCACTAGCTAAAGGACTATTTAAGCATCAACCAATGCTTTCGGTTCAGGGAACGGAAATTTCCTTTTCTAAATGCGTCAAATTATTCGGTTACTATACGGAAAAAACTAATTCGTTTATGGCAATCGATAATTACCAAAGTTTAGTTTAATAATCTAAATGCATAGTTCGAGCAACTAAATTTTGATTCTTAAAACTGTATATTTATTTCATCTAATCGAATTATTTCGCAACTGTTGCCGAACGTTTGCAATATTTCGCCGCAATATTTCACCGAATTATTTCGTAATAATTACCATATTTTGTTATACATTACCAAATCCTTTCTTTAGTGTGGATATACTTATTTTTCGAGAACCGTAACAGCAAAAAATTATATTCGCCGTTGTTCGTTCGCTCGTTAGCTGAACGCTGAACGTTACATGAATGTTTTGTTCGTATTCGTTAAAGCGTACATATTTTCCAAACTGTAACAGCGAAAATTCGCGTTTGCTATTCGTCCGTTGTTCGTTCGCTCAGTGTATATCTACCTTTGGCCCAATTTTCGCAATCATACATTAATCAAGAGCGAAATTCTCTCGTATTGCGTGACGTTGATCGCCTGTAATATTGATTCAAGTCTTAAAATCACACCATGTACCATTTGGGAAACGTGTCGCATTACAAAATTTTGCGCGAAATTTTCCCAACGAAGTTACGCGCGAAATTTTATACGTTTACTTAAAACGTGATAAAAGCTTGCGACATTCTCTATTTTCGTAATCTAAATATACGCTGACATATCCAACAATGATATGTCGATTGCGGACGTACGAACATTCACGACAAAAAGCGCGCACGACGAGCGCGCCGTATAAAGTCCCGAGGAAAATGCCGTTTGTTTCGCGTTCATACATTGGTTTTTCGCCGAGATACCGACGTTCGAAACGTTGGAAGTTTTTTTATTAAGCTGCATGCGGCCCTTTGCTTTGTCGCACGCATTGCACATTGTGGTGCGTTCGCGCCACCAACTTTACACCTCCCGTTTCGAGAACGATGGAGCAATTCCGTTAAGTCTAAAGAATTTTTTTTATTTACGAAATACATTGATCGGAAATTATAGTAATTGAGTTCAATGAAATGATAATGGTATAATAATGTATCTTCTGTTTGGTAAAGTAACGAAAAATAATGATAAATATAGGTGTGTATCGAAAATTGCAAAGCATACATTATATTCAACCATATATACGTACTGCTGTTTCTTGGTCATGACGTTCGAATAATTTTTTTGTTTAAAGAAATATTATGCTTGAAAGAACTGATTCGTAAAAAAATTGACGAAACATATAAGAAACTGACGAAGCATTTGTAATAGTTCTTCTATAGAAAGAAAACATGTTTTTTATAATCGACGACTTGTAGTCCTGGAAATTTATATTTGTAATGATATAAAAAAACTTCTCAAAAGTTCGCAAATTTTTTAACATTTTACACTGAAAAAAATAGTAAATTCAAACGAATTTATTTAAACTAAAAAAAATGATTTTTTACAATACGGTTAAAGATATTATTTATTCTAATCTACTAATAAATGTTTTAAAATAAAGAAAGAATATTGTAATAACAAATAAATATTTTTTAATGTAAAACAATTTGTTCTTTATTTGAAAGAAATATTAATTTGTTTCAAATAATCTATTATATAATAAAAAGAAATATTTCTTAATATCAAAGAAATATTTTATAATATCAGAGAAATATTTTTTAAAATCAAAGAAATATTTTCCAATATCAAAGAAGCGTTTTTTAATAACAAAAACATATTTTTGAACTAGCAGCTAATTCTTTAAACCAAGTTCCTATTTATATTACATTTTTTTCTATAGAAGCGTGAATTCAAATGGGATCTTAACTGCTTAGTTTAATTTAAATTGTACTTGAAGAATTTACCTATCACTGCTGAGATTCGAACCTGAGATCTTTGGCTCTTGAGTCGTTCACTTTAGCTAATGCACAACTATCATTTTGACTGATGGACGTTTCGTATCATATACATATGATATATCCATGTACGAAAACAAATGATTTCTTTGGAAGAAGAAAATGGGTCTTTCGTATGCGCATACATTGTGCAGCTAAAGTTAAGGGTAATATCGTAAGGAAGAAAAATAACAATTGTGTAACATGTATCGGTTTTATCGGTATATTTATTATATTATATCGGCAGTAATTATGATCGGACGTATTACAAAGTTCTGGCGGCGACGGTATTTATATGTGCTATCTAACGTGCGCATTAAGATAATTAACAGCTGCATTTAATGCAATTTTGCGCGGTTCCAGTTTTATTCATTTACATCGATTATGTGCGAGCGTGTCTCGACGAAGCACACACACACACACACACTCTCTCTCTCTCTCTCTCTCTCTCTCTCTCTCCTTCTATAGAAACTTCTTAGAGTGGCGTAAATCATGGAGGAAGGTTAGAGGTTTCCGATAATCCGCCATATATCACGCGAGGCGCGCGAGGTTCAAA
The DNA here is from genome assembly GCF_001313825.1 of Dinoponera quadriceps. Classification (NCBI taxonomy): domain Eukaryota; kingdom Metazoa; phylum Arthropoda; class Insecta; order Hymenoptera; family Formicidae; genus Dinoponera; species Dinoponera quadriceps. The sequence continues at coordinate 2,019,115 of NW_014554511.1, read as the reverse complement.
TTAACGTAAATGCGGTTTTCGCCCTCTGAATCCGCAGTAATTGTTGCTTCTATCCTAGGACCGGGCGGTTTCCGGCTACTTGAAACTTCTTCCCTTGCTGTGTCGCTCTTAAACCATCGAGACGAGAATTTCTTGTCCGCTGTGCGCGATGAACTTGAATTCGGGGATTTGTGAGACCGTCGGCACAGGCCAGTTTCACGGCCGTAATGGAAAGCACGCGAGGGCCAATGGGATAATAACGATGAAAATTCGCGCCCGACGAGACGAATAATTTTCCGTTAATTTTACTTTAATACTTTCCGCGCGAGATATGCCACTGACGATAACAAAACCCAATATTTTCGAATTCGATTGCGTTTGCAACCGTGAATATTCGAGATTAAATGGCGGTTAAGTGTCGTCTTTTCGAAATTGCCGCCGATTAAATCGCTGGCGTAATGAGGGACGCGTGTAATTGGCCGGGCGATGATCGACCTGGAATTGGAAAATGGCAACCTTTATGACGCAAAAGAAACGAAAGTGAAGACGTCGAGAGAGAGAGAGAGAGAGGGAGTTCGAGGCTCTGAATATTCATACCGACATTTGCATATCTCAGCGCTGCGTATTGATTTGTTTTGTTGCCTCAACGGCGTGTTCAGTTTGTTCAGTTTGTCGTTGTGCCTCCTTGCAACGCGATTGCGTTGATACAAGTTTCTCTCTCTCTCTCTCTCTCTCTCTCTCTCTCTCTCTTTCACGACTCGTCGATTTCCATTTCGGGAATGAACACACCAGCGCAGAAGCACAGACATGTGTCTTCACTTTGCATCCGCGAATTCGCGGTTTCACCTCGTGCGATAAGCGGCGCGATTAACTCGACGTCGCTTCCATCTTGGCGTTTTTTTTTATCGCCACGAATGCGGACAACTATTTCGGAGTGCGGGTATACCGAACGCGTTTTCTCGCTCCGCGTTTATTGAATGGATTCATCCGCGGAATTGGCAATATAGGCGTCAAAAACGAAGCGGCCGTCTATTGTAGTGCCGAGCGGTGGAAAAGGCGGCGGCACAACAATGCATTATTGCTGTTGCGTCGTGATCGATATCGGGTGTACGTATGCAAAGTATGCATCGTAATACGTGCAATC
>NW_014554511.1:1993508-2017972 GCF_001313825.1 Dinoponera quadriceps | reverse complement strand
CCCCCCCTCCCTTTATCCCTTCTCATTTCTGAACCCGCGGAATTGCGCGTGCGACGGCTTCGCCGCGATTCGTCCGGAATATCAAGGTTGGTTCAAAATTTTCCGGACGGTTACAAAATTCGAAAACTGCGCCTCGTTAAGGTGCGAGTCCCTACTTTGCAGCCGGGTCTCCACCGAACGGTAAGAATGAGTCAATGATATTTATTTAGCTTCCTCGGCTATTTTGTTTTATACTAATTGTCTTAAGTAAAAGTATTTAAAGTAACATTTCCTTTCAATTCTTTTCTTATACTTCGAACTATCATATATTTTGTTTTATTCGCATTTAGCTTTAGTTTATTCACATTCATCCATCTTTACATTATAGCGAAACCATATTCATTTTCATCTCCAATTCCTCACAGCTTTCACCTGTTATATATAATATTATAATATAATATTGTACATATAATATATATATAATATAATATAATATATATATGTACATCATTATATATAATATTATATATAATATTGTTATATAATATTGTTATATATAATATTGTATCATCCGTAAGCATTTTTATGTTACATTCCTCTGGACAAATTTTAACTATATCATTTATGTATATAATATGTTATAAAATAATATATAATATATATATATATAGAGAGAGAGAGAGAGAGAGAGAGAGAGAGAGAATATTCCATGTACGAGTTGACATTTTCACGGGATATTGAACGCCACGACACCGATCCTGACGATATTAGCGCGACAGTATTAGTCTCGAATGACATCGCCGATACGCAATCACTAACTTGCGTCGTGACGCTCGCCGTAACAGGAATATTAAATGCTCTGGCGGGATATCCGCGTGGACATCCAGCTGAATGGCAGGCCGGAGGGCCGAGTATACTAACGGCGCACCACCGGCGATCAATCGTTTAATTGCGGTCGTGCAGGAAGAGTTACCCGTTATCTGTGTTAATAAGCGTGTCTGACAGCTCAGTCGGGAGGTCGCGAAGCCGAGAGAGAGTTTATCGCGAGATATCATCGAGCTTTAACCGCGCGCGCGGATTATTCGTCTCGTAAGCTCGGCTTCCCCTTGGAGTTTCCGTTTCCCTGAAACATGCCGTTGCCGGAATAACATATCACGCACTTACGCCTTACGGAAGCCAAAGTCTACCAGATCCGACTGCTGGGCATAATAATACGGCACATCACGGCCGTAAGGTTGCCCGCGTACGCGCACAAAATCCGCTCCCTCGCTCGCCCGTTAATTTCAATCTTCTCGAACGTTATTAAACTTTCCGCGCGAAAGTTACGCGCCGTTTGATATACACACTGCCAACGGAATGGAGAAACGAGTCACAACCGCACCGCTCCGGGGAATTTTCGAAAAACCTTGGAATCCGGGACGGGAATTTCCGTCCGGAGCGAACGCTCGCGGAAGTTTCGCATTTTCTCTTCATGTAAAACATCAACATAAGCGACCGGGTAGAAACTGTTCTTTTTTTCTTTTATTTCCTTCCTGATCTTCCATAACCAAAAGTGTCCCTAATCGAAATTTTAGATCTACCTTAATCCTGCAATTTCATCGAATTTTGTGGACCTATGGAACATTTCCGCGATACAACAGTGCACACAGATTATGTCTTTTGACGCTACAAGTGACTACTTGTCGCCATTTTGTTCAAACTTGAGGAGAAGCTCAGAGAGTTACTCACTTTTCGACATCCGGAAAATTAGTAATTCTTTTTAAATGGACTACAGGATATTTTGAACTATAATTTGATTAAACGTTTATTTCTACATATCTGTCGAGGTTCTTCTGGTTTTGTGCATAAATTTTATGCATAATAAGACAAATCCAAATTTCTACGAGGAATCAGCCAAGGCTGGGCAATCCCGTTTTTTAACACGTTCACGACGGGGTGCATCACCGGTGGGTCACGCTCGACTGTCCCATCTGGCGGCGTGCATCACCGGTGGGTCACACGATACTGAGCCATCGGGCGGCGTGCATCACCGGTGGGTCACGCTTGAACATTCGTTTAGACATCGCTCACCATCAAAAATATAGTTCGTTTAGTAACTGGAAAAAATTGCCGTATAGTTGAAAATTTAAATAATTGAAATTTGAATGGCGCCGCCAGATGAAGCGCAGCATGAATTCGAGCGCCGCCTCACAGCGAAAAACATGAAAATCGACCCCGGCGTGAACGTGTTAATGCGAGACTAGCTGACCGCTGTGAAGATCATAGATGTTCCAAAAATTTAGAAAAATATTGATAATTCCAATAGTACTTGTCATAATTCTGCAGTTCCTGGTGAAACCTAAAAGAGTCCTGCGTTTTTAATGCCAAAAAATTGAGAATGAAAAATTGGCTTATTAATTTCGCGCTCCAGCTCAACAATCTCCTCTCTAAAGTATAAGAGAACGGCGAATATTACGACTTCTGACGTTAATTCCCGTTAGTTTAATGCGAATTATGGAATTGTGAAAGCATTTTCGAGCAAAATTTCTGCGATCGACAGTATTATAAACATTTTTGATTATTGCACCCGGTATGACACTTGGCAAAATTGTGTATGTGTACGTGAATTCCTACAGTTTTGATGATTTCCCTTAATTTATGATTGATCCAGACATTTCTCTGGAACTTTTACAGCAACAATATAAGGTAATCCATCTCAAAATTATATAATAAGATACTTTTATACAGGGTGTTTCTTAAATAGCCAACCATATTCAAGGGGATAATTCTTTAATTTACTTAAAGTAAAAACATGCATATAAAAATGTGTCCAAAATGGCTTAGTTTCCGAAATATAATGTTTTCAAAATATTTAAGCGTGTGGTAATAATCTAAAAAGCTAAAAAAAATACAAAAGCATGTTTCGGTTCTTTAACACACTTGGTCTATCTTTGAGTGTCAATATTTGAGAAGGAGGAAAGATGTATCATGGCGGAAAGTAGTTTCAACATTTTCAACGATTCATTCAGTTGTTTCATTTCTAATTTTTTTTGTTCTTTGGCTATTGTATTTTTGAAATATCACCTCTGATGTGTTATAAGCTTGCACCAAGTTTTAATAAAATATCCTAAAGCCTGTGCGGCATTTAAATTTTCCTCAAAAAAATAGAATTCAAATATGTTTTGCTGACATTTTTCAATTTTATTAGTGTATTATGGAATTTAGAAAATATGCTGAATGGGGGGGGGGACCACTCTCGTTTTGTATACACATCAACTAGTTCTTTTAACACAATCCAGCGTCCATGTAGTTATTCAAGTAAAGGACATTTAAAAGGGTGAAATTTATAATACACGATGATGTACGGGTGACTATGGGGGAGGGATTCCGCCTTTCCCCGCTGGTTAATCTGATCTAACTCAAATTCATCCTCTCCTTTATGAGTAAAAGTTATATCCAGCGTTACTCTATCTTATCTCTACGTCGGATAGAAAATTGTCATTTCTCTGCGTAATCTCGAATTAGCGTAAAGTTTGTCGTTTCGTTGGGCACTTTCTAATGCTGCGGCCATCACGGTGGATATTTTTAATGAATAAACTAGAAAACTTTCAAACTTCTTTTGTTAATAATTTTGTTTATTACTTACACACTGATTACATCAAACGTGTAAGAAAATGAATTTTTTCTTTCTTATTTTTCATGATATTAATATTTTATCAACATTGCACGTAGTTTCTTAATACATTGATAAAATGAGACATTTTAGTAAAATATTTTGGAATCCTACTTATCTTTTTATATTGAAATCTTGAAAAACGTTAATGAAGCCGAGTAATTAAAATTAAAGTTTTCCGAAAACTAAGATATTTCCGTAATTCCACGCTAGTAATTTCGACTACATTTACTAAGTACTACATACTGTTTCATCAAAATCGGAGGTAGATAATGTACTGAAAAGTTCAGCCATGACTAATATTCTCATCCCGCATCCATCATTTATTTATATTTTATAATATTGTCTTTTATACATTTTATAAATTTTGTCTTTTTATACCTTGAAACAGCACTACGTCCAAATATCCCGGATATCCCGGGATATTTTTGTAATATTTAACTCTGTAAATATTTGATTTGGAATGTCTCATGCATATTCTTGCTTTTTAATTAAATTAAGTACCTCACAATTATAGAATTTGCATTAAATTATGGAAATATTAATATAATTATGGAAATTCTCGTCAGAAGTCGTGATATTTGCTATCTTTTTGTGCTTGGAGAATGGGCGTGTCGTGCGGGAACGCAAAGTTAACACGCTATTTTTTCATTTTCGATTGTTCGATATTAAAAATGCGGAACTTTAGTTTCTCCCAGAAATTGCAGAACTGCGAAAAGTAGTACTGCAACTATGAATGTTTCATGCAAATTTTTGAAACGTCGTGCCAGCTTCGCAGACAGAGTGGCCATGCTTTTAGCATGCAGTAGTTGTCAGTGCTTGCTCTCCTCTTCCTAGGTGGATTCATCTGCGGTCTTCTTTTAAATTCCTCCTTTTCTCCTTTAAATTTTGGCAAGAACAAGCATTTAAGTTATTATAAAAGAAAATTATTAAAATAAAGAAACGGAACTGGTGCATTCCATAAAAAAAAAAACGTACATATTCTGTAATTAAAAACCAACGATAGAGTGATTAGCGATGTTTTGTAAATGTAATGAAAATTTTTTGATTTCACCAGTAGACGTCAGTTCCTGCACTGCTTGTAATGATTTTCGCGTGTTTCAGTTGTATAAGAATTAGCTCAAACTTTAGCGATATTTTAGCGATATAACGCATAAATTATGACGTTGCAAGAGTACGAGTAACAATTGATTCTGTTCGTGACAAAGGGTGCTTTATTCTTGAGTCTAATAGGATTGTATTTAATTGGAAATCTGTTTCAAACGAAATAGATCAATACATTCAGTTTTTTGGGCGGTACAAAATAATATAAATTCAATCCTTTGTATTTCTACTCTTGTTTTTTTTTCTTTTTTATGTGGTCCCCTGCTAACTTAATATTAAACTGGCAGCGCCACGATTTTTTGTCAAAACGGGGTATAAAATTTTTATTGACGGTACAGATTAATATAAATTCATTTTTTACATTTCTATCTTTATTTTTTTTTTCTTTTTTTTTATATGATCCTCCTGGCGTAATATTATGTCAGCAAGGTTTTTTTTGCCAAAATGATATGGGGTATAAAATTTCTATTAGTGGTGCAAATTAGCATAAAATAAGTACTAAATATTTGAAAAGGTCCGGTTTGATTTTATTGATTTGGTCCTGTTATATAGATTAAAGAGAGGTTATTTCTTTGGTCGCACCAACCTCCATTTTTCGCGCGTTACTTGTATCATTAACATATCTATTTTTATGATATTTCTATTTAGTTATTGAAATATTCAATGTTTAATTTATCATTTCTAAATATTACACTCTTGATGATAACTTAATTTAACTTTCGCTTCGACAAATTTCTTAAAATACTACAAACAACGAAATCTGACAAAACCTATTAACATTTGAAAACATCTCATTCCATTACTTTATTTATATTGACCACTAAAAATATGACAATTGAAAATTGACAAATAAAAATAATAATATCAAGAGGTTTGCACCAAGTTAATGTGACAAATCACCAACATGACATGATTTTTTTTAATCATGTTTCCCGAACACGAAACGATATCTCATCTATTCTTTTTTTACAATATATATCTACATTTGTTGCGTAACTTAATAATAATACTTGAAAATATTTCATTTGTAATGTTTCATAAATATAATATAGAAGGTGCAAAAGTGGAAGATTAATGATAAAATAATTTGAGAAAAATAAAGACTTACGCAGAAAGCACTTGGCATGCCCGATGAAATCTATATTACACGATGAAATATACATTAATAATATCAATGACGCTTATCAAATTCGTCAACGACTATGGCATTCCCTTAAGTGACAACGATTGTCAAATACTACGAGTTACAATTTCGATATAAACACTCGGTTTTGATACGATTTGAACACCCCTTTCTACGATGTAATTCAAAACGCAGCCGATGCCCATTGAGAGAACTTATCTTCCTCCATTATTCAAAAACAAATTCTCTTATCGTATATCGATTACGTTCGAAATGCATAAAAAAGTAGCGTCCACGTCGCATCGAAAGCGAATGTACTACGCAATCATCTGATAATTTAATATTTAATAATTTTATCTCACACATACATTTTTCCGGAATATTGAACTTGTTTGACTGTCGTGATTTCTTGACCACCGAGTGCTTGGCAAGCGACGGTGACTGATGATTGGCAGGAAGTGATTTTTCTAATTGTTTCGATACTATCGCGCATTGTCACTTGTCTGTGACTGTGTTATTATTGACCGGATCGTCGGGCTGACGAGCGACCGACCGCACCGAGTGTGACGTGTGCATCGATGAGTTATTTACAATTCCTGCTCCGGGCGATTAAAACGATTTTGTCAGTTATTGAAATATTTAATCGCGCTGTCGGGCCCATTGCGTTGGTTAACGCGCATCTCTCCGATCGAATCTGCGAACACGAAGTTGCCGGCGGCAGGATGCCGAATCGGGAAGCGAAGACGTAGAATAGTAGGATGCTGGGACGTTCGAAAACTCGCTGAATACAAGGAGATATCCCGATTTGAAATATAAAATCACTCTAAAATCGACATAGTCTGTTTCAAGAAGTATACTTCTTGAAACAGACTATAACTATAACTATAACACAAAACGATTGGCCGTAAACGGTTGACGCTATCTACTATATGACGTTGGAAAGCTTGGAATGTACCTATTTGCGCAGTATATGCTTTATTGTCACTCCGACATTACGATTTGATTAGATGGAAATTTTCAAAATGAGTGCAAAATATTTCGAACGTTACGAGGCAGTGTTTTTAGTTTTACATCCAAAAGGACCAAACTTAATGTATGCTCGGGTTTCAAGAATGAAAGTCAAAGTCATTCGTTTAGAAGTGGATGAAACAGTACAAAGAAGTAGGGAATGTTGACGACTTGCCAGGAAGAGACTTAACTCGTGCGTCGAGAGAGGACAAAACGATCGTCTGTTTGAACGAGATCCTACGCTAACATTGCGCCAAGTTTGGGATCAACTTCGTGAAAAGGGTAATATTGGAATAAACACCATAAGCTGTCGTTTATATCGAACGTAAAATATTATTCCATAATTAAAAAGTCTCTTTTGACACAAAAAATATGTCACAAGACAACTGGCATGGGCTCATGAAAATTTGAGTGAAGATTGGGACAACGTTATTTTCACGGATGAAGCTTCTTCTTGGGTATGATTACATATATGAAAAGCTTGGTCTCAAGTCTCAAGTAATAAGATCATCCAGCGGACAATTAAGCATCCGTTTAAGATTGTTCCTGTAAGCATGGTTTTAGTTGCTTCTATTTGTTTACTGTTGATCTAAACGTCGAAAATTGCGCTATATTTATCAGAAATGTTTGTTGATATCTGCTGAGAAATTTTATTGAAAAAATAAAAACAATTGGGAGCTTCAGAAAGATAACGATCCCAAACATTTGAGTCGCCTCTGCACAGAATGGAAAACTGAAAAGTGCATCACTGCAATGGATTGGCCTGCATCGTCCCCAGATGCGAATCCAATTGGGAATGCGTGGTCTTACATCAAGCACAAACTAGGAGGGAAATCTGTCTTTACTCTTAAGCAATTGTCGACCAGAATCAGAAAGTTATGGCGCTCTTTACCACTTGAATATGCTCAAAAATTAGTCGAAAGCACGCCTAGAAGGTGTCAAGCTGTAATTGACAATGGAGGCGACTAGCTCCATTATTAAGCAATTGTCCAGTATCTTTTGGTATTTACATTAATATACTAAAGTTAATATGTTAGTTAAGTTAATATACTAGTCAAGTTAATATACTAAACAAACTTTTTTTTAGGTTGTGTATTCTTGATATGCTACCGTGGATATGCTATTTTCTTTCTCAATATGCTACTTTCTTGTGGAACAGACTATACATAGTCTATTATTGTTTGATAAATAGCTATAACTTTATCCGTTTAAAATTATTCGTTAACTTGTGATATTTATTTTGTACACGAAAAAATGCTGTTAAATCAGTAGACTTTTCAACGGCACGTCTAATTGAGGTAAATCGTTTCAATAACAATATTATTGAAATTAGCACATTATACATTGCTTCTTAATAACTCAAATTTCACTATCATTCCAGTGTATTAATTAAAGTATTAATCCGTTCGTCATTATAAGTTAAACATTAATGTACTCCCCAAACAAACATTTAAAATAATATATCGCTACAACAGCCGCGATTAGGTTCTTATTCTATCTTTTTTTGGTTGGTAATCAACAGAGCTTATGTAAATATAATTAATGACGAGATTATGGTATAGAATATTTGTTTATCGATTTTGAACCAACAAAAAGCTTGTTGTTATGTATTTATATTTTTATATCCTATTAATCCTATTATTTGCCCACATTAATTATTTAATATTTGCTTATTACGTATATTTCACGCGCAGTTAAGTAAACTATTTCATATTGTTTATTATAAACAGAACGTAATGAGAACGTAAACAAATACATTGTTCATTGAAATTATACCATTATTAAGATAAACGAATAATTATTTAATATTAAATAATTACTTAATTACTAAAATAAGTACTTTTTAAGTTTCAACATGGATAAAAATGTAAATAAGTAAACGTTTATAATATGAAAGTAAAATAATATATTATATTCCGGAATTTTCCATCCGAGGATTTTTGAAGTTCAACAATATTTGCAGAGTTAATATATATGTGTGGTGATGTTATCGAAAAATGTATACCTCACAAGGTATTTTATATCTTATATTGAAAAATGTCAGCATGAAAAATAAAATATCTCGAACAATATTCACTCTTCGATGATCTCACTTTGGTATTTGTTTTTCTACGCAGAATGAACAGAAAAATCGATTTATACTCAAGAAAAGAAACTATATAATTCCGTTAGAATTCCGTCAGACAACCAAAGGTTAGATTAAACAAGCCAATATAATTTGATATTTTATTTTTAAAATTATATTTTGTAACTTGTTTAATTGTACAAAGCCTTTAATAGAAATTGATTATTGAATATTTTTTATTATATTAATTAAGACAGGAGTCCCCCGAATCAAGTGTCTCAGAATAGGAGACACTTGGTGCATTTCGATCGTTTTAGTAAAATATAACTTACTCAACGAATTATTGTTATTTTTTGACTTGATTAACGTACTTTGGTGCATCATTAAAATATCTATATTTGCGTAAGAACGTTTTGATTTTCTCTTCATTTTTCGAAATATTCGACAAAATCAAGAGGGAAGATCAAATATATCCCGGTTCTCCTGTATATAGAATCAAACTGTTGATTCTCAGGATGAGAGAAGTAACTTATATTACTTTTTATCAGATGCTGTACGCCCGACGAGAACGAATCCGAGGAAGGGAGTCGATATATTAATATTCACGAACGATTGTGATTAAATGTGAGGAGCGCCATACATTCCCGTCCGTTGTGTTTGTTTAATTTCCAATTAAATGTGGGAACTGATAATTCTATTTCGATACTTTCCAACGAACACGGTTTTGACCGCTTACCGAAACGCGATTATTATCCATCTCGCGGAGGCATCATCTGTAAATAATGCCCACTATTTCTCTGCAAAAGTACACGCACGCCACAACAAAGCAGATCGATATTTCATTTGGCGGCCTACCTGCTATAAAGCTCGGACGTGTCACGCGTGTTGCCAGCTTGCCACGAGACCAGATTGCTTCGGATGGTATTCCGAGTCCGAGTATATTGCAGTCCGCGGTAAGGATGTTGACAGAGGCTTCGTCAGAATTTTCATGTACGATTTCACCGAAAAATTGCGCGAAGCAGGCCACTGTCCATTGACATGATTGATCAGTCAAGTCATTTCCTTAGGAATCTTTTGAAATTTTAATTGCATTTTAGTGGGAATACTATGGGAAATACCATATCTGCACGTTTGTAAGTCCTAGTCTGCAATAGGTGCTTTAAGTTCTTAGCCTTAAGAAATTGACCGATCACGCACGAATTATAGAAGAAAGATCAATTACGATTGGTCAGTTTCTTAAATCTTACGCATTAAATTCTCATTGTAGACCCCAGTAACTGTTTGGAAGCTGAAATATTCGCAACTACGGTTGACACTTTTTATACCTGTTCTTTGAGGTTAATGTCCTATTTTTTATTTCTATTTTTTATTTCTTCTACAACTACATTCAGGATTTTAAGGGGTCGTTCAACAATTACGTCACGCTACGAGGGAGAGGAATCTATTAGTTTCCGTGACGGCTGTGATGGCAGGGAGGGAAGGATAAAGGCTCTTTATGGAATGTCACATTAAGCCCTCGGGACACCGTACTTATTTTCGTGCTGAACTTGAAGATATCTAGTNGGGGGGGGGGGGGGTAATTCCATCGTAATATTGGAAGGGGGCAAATACTCAAATTTCACGTGACGTAATTATTGACTGATACATTAATATGATATTATAGTGATATTACTGTGATATTAAAGATTAATAATACAGACTTTACGTGCGAAAATGTCAGAATTATTGATCGTTTTGCTTGGAAATATGACCTCATAAAAATCTATAATTTATATAAAAATATATCGTGGCTTATATATACACACACATATTTGAATATTTATGTACCACTTTCTATTTTATGTGCATTTCTATTAGATTATCTCAACCAACTATAAATAAAGCATTATTAAAAAAAATAAAAAATAAGTAATATTTCTGTGTTTATAATAGTTTATAATAGGATGTATATATATTTGTCTTAATTTTGTTCAAAATTAATTACTTTTTATTATTTTATACCACATTTATTACTTAAATAGTTGAATATAATTATAACAAAGTATTCGTTTTCAGTAAATCGTAAACTTATAGTTCCGTTAACCCGAGAATAGTCACCTGTGTCGTTCCATATCCCAGGAGTCAGAAAATGAAGTTTACATCGCAGTGGGGGTCTTTTTTATTTAAACATGTAAAGACCTAACCTGTGCAACAAGCCGTAATCCATCTTATTCGTAATACAAGTCTGTAAAAACTTATTGGGCTACAAAACGACCCCAGATGATTATTCACGTTACAGAATTAGTCTAGTAAGGGAGTAGGGAGTGAATCTACATATATAATGTCCCTAAATAATAATAAATCATAGAGCGATCGATAATATGCTGTATTTTGTTAATAATAGTTTTTAATTGAGATTTAAATAACCTCAGGTGATCGCTTATGTAAAAACAAACAAAGAAAAAAAAAGATGACTACTCCTGGGTTAATATCTCCGCTTTACGGGCTTATCGCCGCTTACGGAAAATCCGACACTTTACGGACGTACCATCTTAAAGACCCGACCTTAATCTTTTATAAATAACGAGAGAGGCGTCGATCGCGTTTAATATGTTACACATACGGGATATTCGTTATCTTCTATAATTACATTTTCTCTCTATCGAAATATATATATATATATATTAACGTGACTGGGATTATCGGAATGAATCGGATTTATTAATTAAATGAGCCGCTCGTTCTCACTTTTAGTCATTTGAATCGAATGCACGAATTTCAAGTGTTCTCAGGGCATTACGCTAATCGGAATATCATTTCCGATGCGCGATTCTTTAATATTAATTACGTTCGCTTTCAATCAAACGCCATTACCGTGATTATCACAGATTTACGATTACCACTACTACGATCTCTCACACACTCCGATGTGCGTGTTTGTACGGAGCGGCACTTTGGAATGTACTTCGCGCACTTCCACACCTCCGATTTTCTCTCTCTCACTCGGTGAAACTTTCGGTGAAACTAGTTTCTTCGAGATCCCGAGATGCAACTTCGAGGGGTGATATCAAGCAGTTGTTACTTGCCCTCCGCCTCCCCTCTGGCTTCCTACTCTGAAACGAAAGTATAGAATGCATCGTGCCGACGCAACCGGGAAGAAAGTCTCCTGGAGATGGTGGCGAGCGACTTTACATATAGTTTACATAAAAATAAAAGGTCACGTCGCAAGACTCGAGCTTTGAGTCTCGGGTCTCTTTAGATGCCTGTGGAAAGTTTATTACAAATTCGAGCGTTGATTCGAGCGACTTTAGACCGCGGCTTGTCAGGCCGACAGATGGGAGGACGGAGTCGATAAACAAACTCGGGAAAAAGATACGTTTGCGAGAGATAAGCAAACTTTCTGATAAGCTCTTCGTAAAACCCACCACCCGATAAGTCACCGTCACGGCATCGATTGCACGATAGTCCCGGCCTCTCGTCGTGTGTATATTTATTTTTTCACGCGCGCTGGGTAATATCCGTACGCGGAGATATCGAGCATGACGTGTGCTTTTAGGAGGGAAGTGTATGTGCTCGTGGGTGATAAGATAATTTCGTACTTGGAAAAGCCGTTTCGCGGATCGATAGGTAGCGAGAAAGCGAAGATATCCCAAGATACGCGACACGGCGAAAACAATCTTTATCGAATGTCGGCATTTTTTACCGATCCGCCGGATTAACTTTGAACGTTATCCATTCGGCTGAGTCAGAGGCTGTCTTAATATACGTTGTTTTTTAGAAAGATAATGTAGCCGATGTTACGTAATATTCTCATCCTTGTAAAATATTTCACACGATTACTTGAGGATGACTGTTACTCCGAATGATAGGATAGTCTTGATATCAGGGATATCAGAGTCAAGTGAAAATATCAGTTCCGGTTCCGGTCCACTAAAATATTTGGTAAACGCTTCGATTTCGGTATCCGATTTTCCGAACAATGAAAGTAACGGTAAACCGTTTAAATTACAGTATTTTTCGGCTCCGATTCTTTAAAATTTCCGCGGTGACATTCTGATCCGACGAAAATTTCTTCCCACCGAGTAAAACTTTTAATTTTGGAAACAACAAGAAGTCGCATAGGGCCAAATCCGGAGAAAATATGGTGAATGCGGAACCGATTCCCGACACCCAATTCGTGCAATTTTGGCATTGCGACGGTCGATGTGCGGGACGGCGCGTTGGTAGAGAGCACTTTTTTGCCGCTAATAGCGCCGTCTTGGCGGTTTTTCCTTCAATTTGTCTTTCGAGCGGTCCATTAATGCCGCATAATAGACTCCCGTTATTGTCTTGCCCTTTTTCAAGCAATCAATCACGATGATTCCTTGGGAGTCCCTAAAAGCAGTGTCGCTATCACATTTCCTAGTCGACAAAACGGTCCTCGCTTTCCTCGGCGTACTTTCACCAGTCATTGTCTAATGTTTTGACTGCTGTTTGGATTCTGGTGTGAAGTGGTCGATCCGAGTTTCGTTCACGGTGACGATTCGGCGCGAGAAGTCCTTCGCGGCTGAATATCGCCCAAATACTGTATTGAAATGTCTATTCCAATACGGTTCTTTTTTGGCCGACGATTGCGACACCCAGTCGCGCAGACAGATTTTTCGTATTAAATTTCTCGCGTATGATTCTGTGTACCCGTTCGGTCGAGATGCCTCTACAATTTCGCGCACTCGGCAGTCTTCTATTACGATACCATGGATTTTTTCAACGATTTCCTCCGTGGTGACCTCAATTGGGCGTCCGGAGCGCGATTCATCCTCAGTGCACGTATGGCCACGTTTAAAGGCCCTTCCTATTTTGCGACCTGGAGAAAGGGCATTTTTTGTGATTTTTTATCTGAAAGTGGAAAAGATAGATAAACCATTCTTATCGTAACATATTTCGGCACGAAACGCGTCTGGTTCGTTCATTATCCGGTTGATTCGATCAAATTTTTTTTTCCCTGCGTTCCACCAATATCATATTAGTGCTGGCATCTACAGCGATACGTTACGTTAAAAATCGATA
Source organism: Dinoponera quadriceps (assembly GCF_001313825.1). Classification (NCBI taxonomy): domain Eukaryota; kingdom Metazoa; phylum Arthropoda; class Insecta; order Hymenoptera; family Formicidae; genus Dinoponera; species Dinoponera quadriceps. Next base: position 2,004,016 of record NW_014554511.1, on the reverse strand, counting down.
TTGGGCCGGTAGTTCCTTCCTACTTGAATAGCGTCTTCCCGTAGTGTTACGGCTTTTAGATCGTTTGACCGACTATTTATATGACCGGTTATAAAATTCTCACGTGTCACAGGCTGCACACGATCACATGAAAATGTCATAGACGGGAAATATACAGTGAGCGCTCGAAATATCGATGATATCCATTAAAATGATAATAGACAAGAATACGGAAGATGAGTAAGAAAGGGTATGCGTTTGTGCGATACAGTGAGGCCGGCGGTGGGATTCTAGGGACGGTCTGAAGATATATTCATGGATATTTATGAGAATCCTGTCTAAAAATGCAGCTTTCCGCGAGTCTCTAAATTTAGCATTTCAATACGTGCCACCTCCGTTCCCTCGGATGCGCGCGTTTCTTGAACGTTATTTTAACAACGGCGAGCGATTCGCCCGCCTCTCGTCCGACGCACGGAGCTCATTTTAATTATTCAAACTATGCGTGACACGCGTTCTTCAGGAACGGCTCTTATATCCGACAGGACGCCGTAGAATTTCTCGAGGAGAAAGCCAGTTGAAAAACTGTGAACTGCGGAGACCCGGCCGGCCTGAGAGAACAAGACAATGCACTTCTCGCAGCTGTTCGTCCCTCACATTATCAACTCGCGTCGTACGTCGTTCCTCCACTGTTATAGCCTTTGCTAAATCGGTTTTGCATAATCCCGCGCTTGAAATCGCTTTTACCCCGTTGAATTCAGAGAGAGAGAGAGAGAGAGAGAGAAAGAGAGCAAATTGTGACGTGCCGAATTTTTTTCGCGCTCTTCATCTCGAGCACAGAGACTGTTATGTCCCATTACATTTATGTTTAATTCGCACCCGGATTGCTTCCTCGTTAAATTCGCTCTATTACACCGCGTAATCCGGAAAGCGTTGATTAATATTTCACGGGAAATTATTGACGATTATTACCAGCCGTCCTCTCGTCGTCTTCGAGTCGGCCGTTCGAACGTATCGACGATTTTCCACCGCGTTTGAATTCGAACATATCCCGACACGCGGGTACATTTGTTCGCGTGACTCTGTCGAAATACGTGGGAATTATTTTCGTACGCTGTTCGTCCGATCGAACGAAACGCGAGAGAGCGAGCGGTCGCATCCCGGGATTCCCCGCAACTCTCCGAGTATAAATTTCCACCTGCCGGCGTGCCGGAAGGGAATCAGATTAAGGAGAAGCGGCGGAAGGATCACCAATAACGCGTCGTCGTCGTGGAATTTTTCCCGCGGACGGGAAGCCGCCGGGAGGGGAATGAAATCGACGGTACTAGCGCGAGGATCGTGACGGGGGTTGGTTTTCCCTCCCCATCCTCTCTTTCCGCCGGCGAATACGGGAAAACTTCGTCGCGGCAAAGCGGCAAATTCGTCCGAGTGCGGCGCGACCGCAGCCGAAATTACGCAACAAACGCGGGGCCCATCTTGCGCTCGTCCGCTCGGATGCGTATTGCCGCGATAATCCATAAACAGCGGCGGCTTCATCGGGTGACGTTTGGCATTATCGGATTTGTAAACTGGTTGAACGTTTGTGACGGCGCGGCAAATTCATTGACGCTCGCGCGCGCGTTCAAATATCCCCCTCCAACCGCCCTCCCCCCGCCCTTCCCCATCGCTGCGTCGTAGCTCTGTAATCGCAGCAGCGGCATCATGCGGCATACATGCATACCGATGCGCACGCGGAGATCGACGTCTTCCCCCACGTGCGAATTCGCGGACCATCGGTGCCAAATTGAGGGATCTCGCGAGCGGAATCCGACGATACCGACCTTAATATCGTCGTCCAATTCGCTCCCGCGAACGATAATATCTCGGTCTCTCAGGCGAGGGCGTAAATAATTACCGGAGGGCAATTTGCGCCAAGATCCCCGCGGTTATAAATTGCGAGTCCGATGGCCGGCGTGTTAATAACGACATTGATATTCGCGGCGAGCCGGAGTTAAACGAAGTGCAGTTCACGATCGAGGTAATAATCGGCCGATATCGTGGTTATTCTGTGTTGAGTTTGTGCTTCTCGCTGGAACCGGCGAATTTTGCCGGTCCGAACTGTCGGAAGATAACAAAACACATCTGCGCACCGCGACGAACATCGGTAACTATAGATGGGCGATATGTATCGACACATCGTATTGTATCGTGGATGAAAGAGTCGATACGTGAAATGTATCGGGCTTCCCGTATCGATATGGACGATACTTTAATTATATAAAAGTTTTTGGGTTAAAAACGAAATTGGGAAAGATACTTTTGAAAGGTAACGAGTAGGTAAGGTAACGACGTTACTTCTCAAAAGTGACTTTCCCAATCTTGTTTTGAATCCCGTATCTTTGTATAATCAACGCGTTACTTCATGATCCAAGATAAAAATATTAATATCGATATCGTCGATACCGATTCTTGAATTATATAAAAGTTTTGGGTTAAAAGCGAGATTGGGAAAGATACTTTCGAAAGATAACGACTAGGTAAGATAACGACGTTATTTATCAAAAGTGACTTTCCTAATCTTGCTTTTAATCCAATATCTTTGTATAATCAACGCGTTACTTCCCGATCCTAGTTAAAAATATGCTGTATACGTTACATGATTGTAATTATGTGAATGGCAGATATTTATAACAATGTTTACATAATTACATTAACATTATTTTGCAAATAAAAATAATAAACATTTTAAACGAAGCTTTTTTATTTGCAAAATAAATGATATTTTCTACATTATGATGTATAATAATAATAATAATAATAATATAATTACTTGGTCTTTCCGGACGCACCTCATCCTGAAAAAGGGAACCGTTAATGAAAGGTTTACGAAACGTCGGAAACGAAGGACGCGGCGCTATCTCGGAATACCAAATCAAGTATTTATCCACGCCAATCGCTGAGATCGAAAGATTGTGAAAAATAATAATTGATCTAGATAGCGACTCGTCCAATCTATTTCGTTCTCCGTCAATCTATTTCGTTCTCTGTCAATCTATTTCGTTCTTCATTATTTTACCTGCTTTAGAAAATAGCCTTCGGAAAGAAAGTCGCTATTAATGATTGATTACGTTAATGCAGTAACGTTAATCCGGTTTAGTACTTAGTGAGCTTTTGCATCTTCTATCGGTATAATCTTTTAGATTTAAAAATATACTTCAATTAAATTCGAGATTTCACTAACTACGATTGTTACTAAACCGGATTAACGTCGCCGCACATAAATGCAGCCGCTGATATTGAATTGCTAAGGCATTTAGATGAACTATTAAAGGACAATCAAGTTGAAAAAATAATCGTCATCACAGACGGTCAATACAGGCGTATTGAAATTCGGCATTCAAGAATTGCGTATCGATACAAAATGTTCATATTTCGGTATCAAAGCATCGATACTCGAAATATCGATACTGTATCGCCCATCTTTATCGGTAACGGCGCGGGTAATTTTAACGCGTAATTTATGGTTGACGATTCACCCTTCCCGACTGGTTCCTAATTAGCGATGCGTATGAAATTTCAGTGGAGCGAGGAGCGAGTAGCTTCAGGGCTGAAATTACATAGGCGCTCTTACTGTACGACAAGTTGACCGCTTATCGATTAAGATTAGATCCGTGGTGGTTGTGGCGGTGTGTATTGAATTACCCGCTCGAAGTTATTTTCCGAACAAAGAGCGCAGTGTTTCGTCCGTGTGTGCGAGCATACAATGAGAGAAAGTCCCACTGTAGTTACAGTCATTCTCGGTCTCAACCTTTTTCTGTTTTTAATCTGAAAAATAACAGTATTACGCAATATGCATGCAGTATGCATGTGTTATCACTGATACTACAGTAACACACCACATAGAACAGTTTCTTTCTCGGGATCTAATTGGAATTGGATTTCACAAAATAATTATGGACTCTAGTTGGGAGATCTGGTTGGGCATTACAGGTTCTGCTATAAAGTTTCGAACATACGGTTCAAAGTGGGACACAAATAGATCCTATTCGGTCACACCCCATGTTTCTCCAATGATTTTTCCCGGCTTCCGTTTTATATTACATTATATACGAACAAAATATACGAGACACTTTGAGTATTTACGCTTTGCAAATACACACATCACGCGCACGCGTGCTGTTGAGCATAAAAAGTAACACGTTTTCTGTTAAATGCGGTCTACTGACATTTTGTGTTATTTTAACACGGAGAATGTGTGATGTTAACAAAGTCAATGTATTAATTTAACATTTTATTTGCGTACTCAATACTTTTCAACACGTTCCCCAGTTTAAAGTAACACATAATTATATATATGTGTGTGTGTGTGTGTGTGTGTGTGTGTGTGTGTGTGTGTGTGTGTGTACTGTCCGTATCGCATCCGTTTACGAGATGATTCGGCCAGCTTGCAATTTCCTACTTCGCGGCGGGGGGAGACGGCGGAGCGTCAAAGTTCCGATGTTATCCAAGTTTGTACGATTTCCTTCGCTGGCGCGTCGCGTCCCGCTCCGGAATTACGATTTCGAATTTCGGCCAAGTATCGATATACCGCGCGACGTATAACTTCTTGAATTATGGACCCGGGATATTTTTCAGTTCGACTCGGCCCCTTCCCCGTTTCTCGCGGTTTTCCTACGAATGCCATTCGCGAGTGACGGCTCGAGCGCGCGCGAGTCGCGAGAAAAAAATGCTTACCTACGTGTTATGTGTGACACCCGTTGGAGCGTGGAACGTCGTTCAGACGCGCGTGATCCTAATGTGACAGCGCACGTTTATTCACGCCCAGTGGAAAAGTGCGACCTCGCGAAAGGTGGGGAGTGGTGGAGTTTCCGAACGTGATCCGGCGGGCGAACGCGATGAGATACGAGTCCGGGAGGCTCGTAATGTCGAGCGATGGAGAGAGCTAAGGGCACACGTACGCGTTTTAAGCGCGCCCAAGTTGGAAACGCGACGGCGGAGAGAAGCCCCGTGATTTCGGGGCCCCGCGGGGAAAGAAACGCAGAGAGAACCCCTCTCGACGAAGACGCGAATCACGTACGCGTATGTAAGATCTCGCACGGGTAACGAAGGAGAAAGAGTGAAAGAGTGAGCGAACGAGCGAGAGAGAGAGAGAGAGAGAGAGAATGTGTGTGTGTGTGTGTACCAGATTGATTGATAAGTCTTTAGAATGACACATTAGTGGTGTTGCCACCTCCAATGCGCCGTGAATTTCCAGTAGTGCCAATTTTCAAACCACTCACTACACGGTTGCAGACAGCTGTGACAATCAGAATATTTGTGACAGTCACCGAAAGCACATAACCCCTGATATTTTGTAAAAATGGAAAAAACTGAAATTCGTGCAGTGATTAAGTATTTCTATTTGAAAGGCTTGCAACCGCAATAAATGATTGAGGACTTCCAAAAAATTATGGGGGTGTCTGCTCCGTCGAATGCAACCGTATATAACTGGATTGCTGAGTTTAAACGTGGCCGTACCAGCACCATCGGATGCACGACGCAGAGTTCGTCCAAATGAGGTGACTACACCAGAAATGAGTGAAAGAATCCATGATATCGTGTTGGATGACCCCAAAGTGAAATCGCGTGAACTAGCTGTGGCTGTGGGCATCTCATCTGAACGTGTGTTCAATATCCTACGCGAACATCTGGGTATAAGAAAGCTAACTGTAGATGGGTGCTGCGATTGCTAACAATCGATCAAAAACGTGAACGAGTTCGCAATTCTCAGCATTGTTTAGACATGCTTAGGCGCAAATCAAAAGAATTTTTGCGTCGATACGTAACCGTTGATGAAACATGGATTCACCATTGTATTATGGATTCACCATATATCTGAATCGAAACAACAGTCGGCATAATGGGTTCCAAAGAGTGGAATTCATCCGAAGCGACCAAAGATGCAACAATGGGCTGGAAAGGTTTTAGCCATTGTGTTTTGGAATGCACATGGAATAAACCTCACCGATTATCTTGAAAAAAGAAGAACTGTCACAGGAGAATATTATGCACCATTGTTCGACCGATTGAATGATGAAATCGAGAAAAAGGGCCTCATTTCGCGAAGGAAAACGTTCTCTTTCATCAAGACAATACACCAGCTCACAAATCGGTAAAAGCAATGGCAAAATTGAACGAATTGAGATATGAATTGCTCCCACATCCCCCGTATTCTCCAGATTTGGCCCCGTGTGGCTAATACTTGTTTTCAAATCTCAAAAAATAGCTCCGGGGAAAGAGATTTGCTTCAAATGATTGAATGGGCAACGGATGCATATTTCGTCGATTTAGAAACTTCTTATTATCTGGTAGACTCAAAGGATCTAGAAACTCGTTGGACTCGGTGTATTGAGCTAAAAGGAGATTACGTTGAAGAATAAAGTTGAGTTTTGCTGACAGAATGGTTCCTCTCATTTTCATCCTAAGGACTTATCAATCAACCCGGTATATCCCGGTATATCCCGGCGAAGTGGAGATACGAAAAGTGTGTGTGTTCAGCGAACGATCGCGCTGCGAATTATGAAGCGGCCGGGGGTCGACCGTTTGTATGCATACCAAACGTATCGAGCACCGGGGGTAACCCCGGACCCCGAAGGACGGCGCGGGGGTGGCTCCGGGTAACGAAATAATTCAGAAGCTCCGGCTAGCACCGCGAGCGATGCGCGGTCGGCACACGTCGAACCAATTATCGCCGCCCCGATCATTGCGTCGCGCGGCTCGCGACCGAGAGATTGTCGCGCGTCGTCGGCGCCAGTGCGGACGCAGTCGTCGCTCTTTTGCGCTGTTCTCGCGGGCCCGATAATGGGAGAGCCCGACGTTGCTGGACAAGTTGACGTTATCGGCACGACAGAAGCGGAACTCGCGTTTCGATCGCTACTCCGCGCGCGATTTCCGCACGCACGAGCGGTTAAGCGGGCTCACAGTCGTCGTCGGTCGGCGGATTCAGCCGGCGGAACTTTCGTTCGCGTAAATCCCGGCGCTGCTGCGAAATTGGCAATTAGCCGGCCACCGTGTGTCTTTGCCGCGGAGCGGTCTCCACCGGTCTACACCGGAAGGATAAATAATTGCCAATTCCGCAGCGTCGCTTCGCTGCGGAAGGATCGGAGGTTCGCATGGCAGGTCATTTTCTTTCATCCGAACGGAGAACGTGCGGTGGCCGCACGTGAGAAGGCGGAATGCGTTAAGATCCCGTTTACGTTCCGTATATTCCGAGTCGACGTTTCAGGCCCTACGCTGAACCTTTGATTCTGCAACACAGTGGGAGCTGAGTTAGCAGGAGTTGAGACAGTGAAATAGGTTCGATTTTAATTCTAACGATGTAACACAATCCCTACTTTGATCCCGGTGACGTCTTGAATTTCCGTTTTCGCCGTTTTGGCCTTAAAATATGGCGACGAAGGTAGCATTGAAATTCAATCTGTAGAATTAAAGGTCTGAAAGAGAACCGATATTGTCAAAGCAGGTTTTTATTAGTCTAAATACGCGCGAACTATATTTAACGCGTTAACTGCCATGTGAGTTAAATATAACTCACATGTGTTAACACATTCGCTGGCAACTAGTATACTCGTATATCGATTACCGACCTCCTGTGCCAAGCACGAGTTAATCCGTAGTATAAGTACGTTAATTTGAACCCGCGGCTTGTGAATAAAGCGGAGAACACGTCTAGTGGCTTGGGAGAACAAACTATGCCCGAGAAACGTGTTAAGAGCGGTCAGAGTGACATCGAAATTCCGACTCGACTATTGTTTCATACACGCACACGTGGCGGCCTTCGGAAAGAAAGACTCGCATCCTCGTAAGTCGGAAGATGTCCGCATGCCGTTCCCGCTGCGACTATTAACTATTAAATAATCGCCGGGTAAATCCAAGCCTCGGATCAATCGCGATCCTTTGACGGGGTGGAAAGGCTTCGACTTGTGAAGAGCCGGTGAAAGTTCACCGGTTACTACAGGAATCAATTGAATACGAAGTCCTTTTGTAGGCTGTTTATGCTATACAGAACGCTCCGAGAGAAACCGACAAACTTTTAGAATACGTTCTAAAGATTATTCCAAGACCTTTCGGTCATTTATTTCATCTATTATGTTTCATTTGGATTTTTCACTTAGAATTATACCTTTGGATTATATTCTTTTTTTTTTTTTTTACAAAAGATTGGCGATTTCCTTACAAAAGATCCCGTATATTAAAGATAAAATATCTTGAGGAAATTAAAAAAATTAACGTATATGATGTGTGGGGTTGCTACAGCTCGATTTATTCCGCATGTGTCGCGCGGAACTAGGATTTTGCAGAGACGATCTTGTTGACATTTTCAACAGAAACAAACGGCGCTCTGTTTTGAAAGCTTATCTCTATAAGTTGAACTGAAGGGAAAGAATTCGGAAAAGATTAACAAAATGTTATCAAGAAAACAAAAACATTGAAATGAAGTGCTTTCACTGCAACCGAATTGAAACATAATATAAATTTAAATGTATAATACTTTTTGAACGGAGCAGTTAGATCTGTAGAAAATTTAATACTTCATGAAATTTCAAGAAAGAAACATATTTCGATGTCGTTGTTTATTCTCGAGTTATACTTGTAAAAGCATAATGCACACCGTGAGATCGATCGGATTGCAGTAACTCCATATTAATATTTTTTTCATTTCTTACGTATATTTTTTATCGTTTACTTCTTATTGTATTGTTTTTATATAATACTTTGTATTATTTTTATTGTTTATTTCTTACGTGTATTTTTAGTGTATGGTAAAAATATTCTACAAAAGGATTTTGTATTCAATTAATTTCTCTGTCTGCAGCAGCCAACGAGTGAAATTTTACCGACTTTTCGCGAATTCAAACCTTCCCTCTCCCCTTAATTCGCGTGTATTAACGAGTGATACGCCGATAGAAAAATATCGGATTTTTATTAACTACAATGCCTTAACAATAAACCGTAGAGAAAATTAAGAACTGTACACATACTGTGCAACTATAAATTAAAAGTATACATCATAAAATAATTATAGCAAAGGAGAACCATTTTTCTAAATGTTACTACAGTTTATCAGCGACAATAATTTTACATGCATATTGTTATTACTATTTTTGTGGGAAAAAGAAAAATATAGTTGAAACTGTCAACAACTATAATTCCGGTTGATATATCTTTTACTTTATTTCCTTATCACTTCTATCACGTTGCGATATGACGGGCGAAATTGATACGAGCGTAACTCACGGTAAGGAAAGAAGGTAGTATCTTCTTTAAGGATACATTCTTTAATCTTCGTGAAACTCCTATCGCGATGCACTTTCGAATTTCCACTCATACGAGAGCGTCGGTATGTTTTCGAGAGAACCATATCTTTCTGCCAATATCCCGCGCGCGAATATTCGGCGGGCAAGTGGGAAATGTATTTTCCCGCTGTATCCGGCGCGATCCTCTCCACGTCTATTTCGCTTTTATTCCTTGGCTTCAGCGGTCGGTTTTTAGTCGCGAGAAAGACTTTTCTCGCGCTGCAGCTGCGAAGAAAATGACAATTATTTCGTGTAATCGGGTATTCGCGGTGTATTCGGAAGGCGTGCGCAAAGCTCTCACGTGTAAATTCCACTCCAACGTTCGGAGACCGGACACTTTCTTCACTACTTTAACTTCAGCTTTCAATGTAGAAGTTGCGCAAAAACACGTGTATCTATATAATAAGCATCAACACACTTCCGGTACGTAGGATTTCTCTATCAAGTAATTTTTTTTCCTTCGCGTTTCTTAGCTTGTAAGTCTGCTAATAAAGATATAATAATAATAATAATGATACTTTACGTTAACTCGAAGCTAGAGATGATAGTTTTGACATTTTTAACCGTCTTTCAGATTTTTGTATCAAGTAAATATTTTTTTCTTCACGTTTCTTAATTTGTAAGTCTGCCAATAAAGATATAATAATAATAATAATAATAATGATATTTTACGTTAACTCACAGCTAGAGATGATAGTTTTGACACTTTTAATCGTCTTTCAGATTTCTGTACCAAGTAAATATTTTTTTTTTCTTCACGTTTCTTAGTTTGTAAGTCTGCCAAAAAAGATATGATAATAATAATAATGATGATACTTTACGTTAACTCGAAGCTAGAGATGATAGTTCTGACACTTTTAATCGTCTTCGTCAAATATTAAGCAATGTTCCAATTAACTTCCGCGCATACTTTCACTGTGCACAAGCATTTATAATTCTGTTCAGCCTGCACGGCGTAAATCTTGTCGAAAGAAATCAATATGTTTTGACGGCTGACCTTTCCAGTAACGCATTCCCTTAATCTTAACAATTGGCTTTCTGGCTTTCTAAAGGCTGTCGAATACGCTTCAGGTTTCGTACAATTTACAGAATAATCATATTCTAACGCGAGAAATCAAATTGCCCTTCTTAACGACGCGTCAATGCTTACTCGGCGCGATCTGTTGCTGAAGAAGATGCTGAAAAGCGGCGGCCGACGGTTGAGTTCTTCCACGGGGG
>NW_014554511.1:1940637-1993465 GCF_001313825.1 Dinoponera quadriceps | reverse complement strand
GGGGGGGGGGGGGGGTATTTCAATGCTTCATTTATTCGGCTCTGCGTTACGATCTCATTAAAAGTCAGCGAGATATTACCTCGTCGGACACGCCGGATATACGCCGTTCTCCGCGCGATTCTCACGGCTGTGCGCGAGGAGATATAAAAATTCGCAATCTTCTTAATTTCAACGGGAATTTCTCCGCTCGACGACCCGGCACTTTGCTCTCGCATGCGCTCGCCCGACGAATGGGCCGTTACATACGCTTCACGGAGATATAAAAATCCGCAGTGTAGTCCATTTTCACGACGGGGCATGTTCCTCCGATCCTCCGCGATGACGGACGAGAAGATAACGATATTCAAAGTGGGGTGTCGTAAAAATTCATCAACTTTCTCGTGTTCCCACCGAGTTATATATATATATATATATATAATTTCGGCGTCACGCCTGAGTACTTTTAAGTTCCACCTTATTCGCGTGCCGCAAGGATTTCGTCATTCGGACGGTCAGCGAAGCGACACTTCGGTTTGATATTCACCCGCGATTTCGATGAAACGAGAGTTTTGTCGAAATTAATGAAGTTGCCGTGAAGTCGGCCGGATTATCAATAATAGTTTCCCCGCTGGGGAGGATCCCGCGTGAAACTTTTGCCTATAATGCATGAGCGCGCACCTTTTATCTCCTCTTAGGCGAAGCCCGCTCGCTCGCTCGTCGTCGAATAGAATTTTTGATGCGCCACGCGATGCATTCATGAGGCATGAGTGCCTCGAAGGGTGACACGCTTGCTCCGTCAGCGGCAACGAATATTAACGATAATCTTAGTACCGGGATAGACCGTATAGCCTATATCGAAAGATCGAATCGTTCGTGGTAGACAACGCGAGTTCTTCCGCTCTCACCGTTCGGTAAGTCTTGTTTTTTATGCAATATCAGCCCGCTCACCGGTTAGATATAACCCGAATGTATCGATACATCGCATCGATACGTAGGCGTGGATGAAAATATCGATGTGCAAAATACATCGAGCGTCTTATATCGATGCCATCGATATTGATACTGGAATTGCGTAAGTAACTTGAAAAGTAACGTGGTTACCCCGTGTCGTCACGGAAAAAGTAACTTGTAACAGTAACGTCGGAAATAAATCCTTGAAAGACACGCCGCTAATTCGGAATGTCAAATCAAATATTTATAAATGTCAATCGCTGATATCGGGGGATTGTAAAAATAATAACTGACAATAACTGATTTTAGGATCATTCGTCAACTTATTTCACTCTTCGATCTTTGTTTTGCTTGCTTTAGAAAAGCCTCTCCGCCTCAGTTCTTTTGTGAAGGAAAACTTCTTTTTCTGGGCTCGATCGGGCGAATCGACCGGTGGTAGAAACGGGCGATACAGTATCGATACAATATCTACGCATAGGGAAATAAGGTTTTCCCCCAGAAAAAGAAGGTTTCTTTCACAAATTGTGGAGGGAAACCCGAAGTTTCCGGGAGAAATCCTTACATCCCCATGTATCGATGCTGTATCGCCGAACTCTACGAGTAATATCGCGCGCGCCATTTGGGTGCGGAACGTGTTGGCACGGTACGTGCATATTCCGCGCGTAATCGAGTTCTAAGCGGCCGCATCTGGAAACGCGAATTTCAATTCGGCTCCCGTGATCGCGCAAACCCAATCGGCCGGCGACAGATCGAACATTTCGGCATATGAGACCGCCGCCGTCGCCCGATTTGCTACGAAACTCAGGATCGCACGGTTTACCTGCGCGCCTCGATGCCGCGTCGATCTACCAGGTAAGGCCCTCTCTCTCTCTCTCTCTCTCTTTCTCTCTGCGTGTGCCGCGTCGACACTCACCGTCGGGACTCAAAGCGTTTTGCCTTCGGTTCGATTTGTGCGCCGGACAGGCACGTCGAAAGATACGACGCCTACGAGTGCTGCGAGCAGCCATTGTGCGCCGGTACGTACGTTGTACCGTAGAATCGCCTTGTGGCGGTACACACACACACACACACTCTCTCTCTTTCCCCGTCTTTCTGCGTCTGCCCTTCACCTTCCCTCCCTCGACTTCTCGTTCCCCGGGAAGACGGGCGAGCTGATCCATCTGTACTGAACTGCTACGCCGCATTGTTCTCGAATGGTACAGCCGGCTCCCGCGTACTCTCTCTCGCATCGATGCCCCGACGGCGCGTATTCGCATCCGTACGAAGCTTTGTATTCGGCCGACTCGCGTCTCGTTCGGATGACGCGGCAGCGGAACGGCCGGGTCTCGTGTGCGAAGGTATAATTATTCGAGATGACGATCAACGCGCGATTATCTGCCATCCAGGGTAAGAGAAAGAGAGCGAGGAAAAATAACGGCGGCACGTACCGCAGGTATGGAGCGGATACGTGACGCAGCGCTCCCGCCGGCCATTGGCCGACCCGTCACAAATTAGGTTTAGTCCGGTTCCCTTTCTGCTAATCCGTTATGTTCATTGTCTCTCCCGAGGCACCTCCGGCACAATGGAATTAGACGACAATACACACGCGTACAGAGAGCGTCGGCCGGGGGAAAACCGCTTCCCACGGGGAATTTCGAGGCTGAAATCTGATGTAGTTGGAAATAATCGGTGGCACTCGATTTTATTGGAAAGTGGATTGCGCGGACAAGCCCGTGGAAGAAGCATGGTCCGACGGAAGCGCTTCGGAACTCGGTTGTTCGCTGTACTCCGGTGCCTCCGGTTTGTCTTTTCGCGAAATTCACCGGCTCGCCTCGGCGGATAGGGAATTTATCTGCCCGCTACATCATAGTGTCGCGGTATAGTCAGCGGCGGAATTACCGTAAGTGGGGAGGACGCACACTGCTCGGGTGCTTCTCGAGAAGTCGCCGGAATACCGGCGGTCGTCGTTTCTCATCGACGCGCCGATATTTCCGCGCGCGTTTGTCTTGAAAAGCACGCGAAATCGCGCACGTCCCGTCGGCTGAATATTCGCGCGCTTCCTCTCACGCGGATATATAATTTCAGATGGAGTTATCGGCAATATTTGATATGCGAAATGAAAACCTGTTATTTACATACATATCGTCGTGTCGCCGCGGCGGCCGATAAAATTAATTGTCCGCGCGGGCACATTTAATTTCGCGCCGCGCGCACCATCCATCACGCGAAATGCGGCCACCGAAAGGTCCCCGGCATGTTGTTGTTACAACGTCGTTATTCTTTTTGGAAAATTGACATCTTAATTTCGATCGCATTTCGTCTGTCAATATTATCGATCGCTTTTGTGTTTCGCGCGGAAGAATCGTCAAGACTATTTCATTCGTGATGGCTGAATAATAATCGCACATATTTCGAAATTTAATCATTTATGTTTACAGTAACAGAGTGTACAGTAACAGAGAGTGCACACTCATACACACACACATGCACACACACGTACACACCCGTGCTCTGCTCATTCTCACAATCATCTGTGAAATTTCAATACTACGGTTTTTTAACCGTGATATTTACTCTCTGATATAGATGGAAACGTTTACCCACGACTATCTGTCCTTCTCTTTCTTTTACCGTACCTTGAAATCAAGGACCCGGACCGAATAAAAGTATCGATCCGGTTCCGATTTTAGCCCGCTAAAATATTTAATAAATGTTGCAATTTTGGTTTCGATTTTCTGAATAATGAAAGTGCCGGTAAACCGTTTCAATTGCGGTTTTCTCAGTTTCGATTCTTTAAACTTGTTTCCTTATTGAAATTTTTATTGACTTAAATTACACACACACACATACAAACACACACACACACACACACACAATGTGTAGAATAATATATATTATAAAAAATAATAATATCACTTTCTCGATGTAGATGGCATTTCTTCACTATTTCCATCTTCTGCTCTTAACTTTGTCGGATATTTAATATTATCCTCGTTCTTTATAACTTCTTCCCAACAGAACATGTAAATTAGGGATGATTATTTTTCTATTTATCCTAAAATTGTAATATATTACTTCTATCAATCCTCTTCTGCTGAATATCGTATGCTTGAAGTTTATTGTCTATCGCGATAACTAATATTTTATTTTTCCTAGTGAGAACTAGAATTTTATTATGAAACGAAAAAAAAAAAAAGAAACGATTACTTAAAATCACGAAATAAGAACCGAATTAGCGAACCGAGAAGAACTGTAACTCGAAAAAAAATGTAACAGTTCCGGTTTTGTAGGTTTTGAAAAATTTCGCTTTACCGTTTCGCTTTGACAAAAATACCGGTTTCCACAGAGTTTTCGGTTTCGGTTCGGGTCCCTGTTTGAAATAAACAGCGAGTACGAGCCGATTTATCTCAATAGCGAGAATCATCCGCAAGACCGATCCGTGCGAATACGCACACAATTCCCTCCCGCGACTTTCCGCCCTCCGGAAATGCATAGCGGCACATATTAAATCAGGAGTCGAGAATTATGCTGGGGGGAATGTGGCCTAAAATGTAGGCCGTTGTATTTCATCGTCGACAGGAATGAATTTACGGTTGAGCAGCGGAGGAACACTCATGATTGTTTATGGCGTCGAGGTTTTCCGTTCTCGCCTCCCCACCTCCTCCTCCCCTTTCTCTTCTCCCGTCCTTTTCCTTTCCCGTTTCGCGCACACATTTATGCATTCGCGGGGTCCGCGCAAACAGCCAGCGGGACTCTCCTCGTAAAAAACCGTGCCATTGTTCATCGAGTTTACCATTTCCCGCGCGTTTCTTCGTGCGCGCGCGACTTTCATCCCCCGCGGGAGCCGGTTCGTTTCTCGAAGTTACGACTCACCCGGTACGTACTACGTCCTTTGGCTCCCGGTGTACACCTTATGGGCCACCCCGAAGGGGGGAAGGGAGGGCATTCTGCATTACAATTACAGTATAAAAAAGTTAAGTCACTTAGCGTGCGCCTCTGTGCGACTATCTCGGCCCGTATTTAAACTGAAAGCTGTGCGAACGCGTTTATGCAAACGCGGCGGGGCGTCACGCGCGATAGTCATGCGATAACAGCGTAAAAAGATCCGAAATAGTCACACCGTTTTGCGCTATTCTGTGAGACCGTTCGGCAGCATCGAATATTGATGAAAATCTGCTCTGGCCGCACCCCGCGGATCGATTATTTCACGATTTACTCGTTAATACATAAACATAAGTAGTTGCGATTTCTGGCTGGATTATTTCCATGCTTTCGGAACGTCCTGCAATCTTATTTTCGTCCCGATATCGTTATCGGAATCTACGGTTGAATTTGGAATAATGTGGGACAGAAATGTCAGAAAATAGGGCGACGCGACGTCTCTCGTACTTCGATACCTTGAAAATTAATGTAACAGACGATTCGATCGCTGGCTAAATTTGATTCGGGAACTTTTTCTGTCTAACCTTTTGAAGGACACATTTTCCCTCCCGCTTATTTTTCCTCAAATTCGCTGCCCGGGGGTTTGTCGCGTCGCTGATCATGAATCTGATCAACATTGAAAAATTTTTCAAATCTAGGAGAGCGGGTCCAATATGGAGGACCGGAATTCCAGTGAATCAACCGAAATCACTTCAAATTTGGTATAAAATTTGGTATAAAATTTTGTCTAGGCTGTAGATTATATCATTTCAATTCTTCTAATTCGTTCTCGCAATATCACGTTTCATAATTTGCATTCGGAAGCTTTAAAAGCCGTAGACTGAGTTTTTACATGTTTGATCCACTATTTTGCATTCGACATTTCGAATTTTGTAATTTTTCAATTTGGACCCCAAATTTGTAAACGGCAATCCGAGAACCCTTTATATATTTAATTTAAAGAAAATTGCTTGATTTGCTGCAATTTCGGCCCACCATATTAGACCGCCACTTTGAATTTGGAAAATCTTCCAATTCTGATATGAGATTCGTAATCAACGACCCGAAAACCCCATGGATATCATATTTGAAGAAAATTGCTTGATTCGCTGCAATTTTGATCCACCATATCGGGCTGCCATCTTCGATTTTGAAAATCTTTTAATTCTGACATTAGATTCGTAATCGGCGACCTCAAAATATTTTAAATGTAAGTTTTAACACCTAAATTTTGGAATAGTCGCTGGAAAATATATTTTCTCTGAAAAAAATAGGCATTTTTCTTAATTTGGTAATTCGTAATACTTTTGCAGTTAAAAAAAATGTGTATTTTGAGGATTTTTTAACATTCGCCTATCCCGAAGATACTAGGAAAATAAAAAAAGGAAAAACAGTCCAAATGTAACAATGAAAATGTTGCCGACCAAAGTCTGAAAGTAGAAAGCTGGGAAATATACTTCTCATTGTGCTTCTAAGGGTTAGTGCGTTACGCGAGACGCCGCACCGTACTAATGCCGAATGTCTTTCGATAAGATTACATGTATTCATGGAGTGCTTAGAGCTCGTCCACAGAGGAGTTCTGAAATCGGGTCTTCCAGCCATCACGTGTCGGAAGGTATTTGCAATGATTTATTTCGCAGCCGAGCCCGCTAGCCCCCGTAACGCCCCACTGCGGAACCCGGCATTATGCGAGGGCGTATATGACTCTGAAGTTTCACGAGGATTCCGATATTTACTGCCTCGCGTGCCGGATAGAGTTCTTTATACCGATTTTACGTACCAGCTGTTGTGTTCCTATCCGTAACTCAGACTTTTCCAGGAGAAATGTAGGCCGCGCGGCGAGAGAAAACGCGGCGGCTCTGCGCATGGCTGCGCGCGCTTACGAAGGATCACCGTGACAAAGTCTTCGTCATATTTCCGTATCTTACATCTCCGTCGATTACATCTGCTACAAGATGCGCTGCTCAACCGAATTAAAAGAAAAAGGAAACACGCCTGCGCCCCGCTCGAGTCTGCACGTCGTCTGCACGACTCTCAGTCAGAGTCGTATTGAGGGAAATCCCACGAAAATTATTATAGTCGTTTTCGGCTTCAACCGTATCTGCTTTTATTCTGCTTTTATTCCAGAAAATAGTAGCAGCTATATGCACATAAAGTTATCGTCATTGACGCTGTAGTAACGTTTACTAGAAAATATTTCACTTGATTGTAGTCGTTTCATTTATTTATGCGATTATAGTTACACTAACATTTTTCCTTGTCAGTGCTTGGATTAGTGCAAAGTTGGATACACACTTTCTAAAGTGCAATCACTTTATTAGCATGGAGAGGCAGCCAATAGTCACTGATGGTCACAGTTATAAGTATAGTAAATTTCAGTCAAGTTCCACTGGAACAATCGGTTAGTAGCAGCGACTATTTCCATCGGTGAAATTTGACTGCAGACACGGTAAAACGGAATATTATTTCCTACTTCTTTTTTATTATCTTAACATCATTCTTAAGGTGATGTCAATGATTTTATCCGAAATATTCTTAATCACGTTTGATTTAATTTGCATCGTAATTGGAAAAAATACCTGATGAGACTCGAATCCGATCTCTGCTACCTTACCAAATATCAACATATAGTTGAATGTACATACGTGTATGTGTATAGTATACATTGGCGACGCGTGACAGCGAATTTTGCAATGAATTGTTCGCTGGCTAAAGTCAGTGAATTATAAAACAGAAGAGCGGAGTTGAACCGTTTTCACTGGAAATCAGTCGGTACTCACCGATTATCGGTAAAATATTGTTTTATACCGGTTCAATCGGTACGACATTTTCGCTAATTCGATTTGAGAGACTGACGTCGCGCTTCGATCGCCGTTATCGTTTCTCGAGTTATCTCGTTACTATCTATCTCGAGTCGCATCGTTGATATCAAAATTAAGTGGCCCGATATCACGAACGGAGCAGATCCGGGGTATATTCGGTGGGATATGTTCGACGGTACTGCCGGTAGCGAGAGGATCGAGTGAAATGTTACTGGGTTTTACGGCAAGCCAGGTGGCGGAACACTGGAAATCTGCAGACGGGAGAGGAAGCCGTGTCCTCTCTACAACCGTTTTATCCGTTTTCATGCTGAGACGCGACCGATGCGAAATTTAGCGAGAGTCGACGTGGAGACGAGAATGACATCAGAATCGCGAGACAACGACGACGACCGTTGCCGTCCCTAAAACAGGGTCATGCTATCATTTCATTCATTCATCATGCCGTGTCGGTGCGACAGAGATTAACAGGAATAGCCCCGACGTGACGAGATGTTAGTGAAAACCGGTATCGGCCCGCTCGACAAGATCGATTAGGATGCGGCTCGTTTGTCCCGTTGAAAAAAACAAAAATGCCGACCGCCAATGTACTTTGGAAACAGGCAGCTTTCGTCTATCGATTGATAGATGCAGGCATTTTTTTAACACACGGATGTACACAATGATCTAGCAAAAATAAAACGCAATTGCGCTCATTGGGACTTCATCGATCGGTATTTTTCGATCCTTCTCGTTTGCTCTTTAATGTGTTTCAGTGTATTTTTGCTGAGAAGCACAGTCGATAGTCACGGGTAGTCGTAGTTGAAGAATTCGCGCTACAAATTAGTGAAAGTTTCTCCGGAATGGCTGTTAATAGTAACGACCGTTCCCATCAGTGAAATTTGTATATGGACAATGAAGAGAAATATTGGTTTTACTTTCTTACTTATCTTAATCATTCTCAAGATATCGTCAATGATTTTGCCTGAAATATTCTTAATTATGTCTGGTTTAATTCATCATATTGGATAAACACGTTTATCCTGAAGGACTCCAACCTGAGACCTTAAGCTCTTTTTGCGTCTGCTGCTATATGGACTACGTCAAATATGACAGAGGAATGTGGGATGAGCCGAGAATACTAAAGAAAACGTTTAATAAGAAAGAAAATATTATATATTAATTTAGATATTTATGAATATGTTTTCACACTCAGCAATTAATTAAAAATATAAATTTAACGTGACATAATAAAGTTGAGATTATGAGAAATAACAAATAGAAAATTAAATTAAAGAAAAATAAAATAAAAATAGAACCTCCCTTTCTTCCTTTCTTAAGATCTTTAACTTATCTTATCCTTCCACTCGAGATAAGATGAGATAGCATTGGAAATGAAATGATTGAAGAAGAGGTGTGATTTTGTCACTATTGACATAAATCACAAATAAATCTTACTTTTCTCTCTTTATATTCAGCGCTGCTTTTCCAGTCATTTAAGTCACCCTTTGTCACTTTTTCCCGGCAAGTCACTAAAAAATTCATTATTGTCCAAAATGGGTTGCCACAGCCATTTTTTTTTCTGTGAGCCACCGTTAATCTTTTCGCGACGAATGGCCACTATAGTGACTGTCCTGCAAAACTGTCCCCGCATACAAATGGCCACTATATAGTGGCTACTCACTGAACTGCGTACGAATATGGCCGTTCGCAAAACTTTTGTGTGCAAGAATTGTTGTTAACGACAAAAGGGTCTGGTCTGGAAAATCGAACTTTGCTTTATCTCTGTGCGAGCTTTGTCTGCCGTATAATGCATGCTCTCGTCTCGTTTTTCCCGTAAAACGATAGCGTAGTGGCGATCAACTCCGCTGTTGCGAATTAAATTTGTCAAATATAGGCGTTCTATACATATATTTTTGCCGTCTCTCTTAATAAAATTGCTCCGAAAGCATATTTGTACCGTGCGCTTCTTCGGTCTTGCTATGAATTTCCAAATCGTACTGTGAAAAGAATTCGTATATATTAAGTTATTCAAAGATAAACATGAGAAGGTAAAAAGTGTCACATTTTTGCTTATATGGCCTTACTCTCAGGATTTGACGAAAAATGTCACTTTTGGTCCACCATTTTGTTGTCTGAGTGGTCGCTTTTTATCACCTTTGTAGATGTGAAATTACATAAGTTTCGTAGAACAATCGGAATTGGGAATTGAGTTAACTAATTGATTAATTAATTTCATTAATCTACTATAAAAATATTTTGAGTGTTTATTCACCTGTCTCTTTTAACATCGTATTACAAACCCAAGTTACCTGACGCGGCCACCAAATAATTCATAAAATCACGTCAGATTTACTGATTTTTGCAAACTCGTTCGAACTTGCGATATACATTTGTAGTCCCTGCTATGGTTCGTCACAAACTAACGCGGACGTTGATTCGCCTCGCTCCATTATGCGTACAATTCCAAGTAGTTACATAATTATTTCTATACAGCGGTTTTCCGTCTTATCCCGCGACCCCATCTTGCCTCATATTCCCCTATGATTAAACGTATGTACGTATATGTATATACAGGGTGTCTTATAAATGCACGTCAATATTTCAAGGGACGAATGTACACATTAAAATAAGTAAAAAAACGTCATACGAATATATGTCCTACTTTAGTTAGTTATTTTCGTGTGTACATTTAAATATTGGTATGCATTTGTGAATCACTCTGTATAATTCTGCCAAGGGACGCATAACAGCGATTTGCAGTGAATATTTCATCGGCCGAAATCAGCGAAGCACAGGACTTTAGTAGCCAGGACTAAGTGGAAGTTTTCCCACTAAAAAAAAGGCGAATACTCACTAATTATCACTAATGAAATACTGTTTTAATCGGTGACACTTTCAGTGGCTCGACTTAAGAGAATAAAATACAAGATTAGCGAAGAAGCGGTCCTCGGATATACGGAATACGACGTTTGCACGCGCTCGTTAATGAAAACTCGACGATTCCGCGAGCGGATGCATAATCGTCCTCTTTGTCGCTGAGGTTTCCCCGAAATCGTATTGGGGTGAATTATAATAAGCACTTCGGCGCTCCAACGTTCGGTGTTCCAGGCTGGAAACTACTCTTTCGCTCTCCCGCGACAATGAAGGTTGTCATTGATGTGCGGCACGCTAATCACCCGAAGTAAGTTCCAACAATCAGCGTTCATTGGGAAATACCAGGTTGACTGATAAATCCTTAGAATGAAAATGAAAAAAACCATTTGGTTAGCAAAACACAACTTTATTCGTCAACATAATCTTCTTTTAGCTCAATACACCGAGTCCAACGAGTTTCTAGTTTCTTTAAACTTTCCAAATAATAAGAAGTTTCTAAACCGACAAAATATGCGTCTGTTTCCTATATATAACGTCTTCATTTGAGACAAATCTCTTTCCCTGGGGTCATTTCCCTGGAGATTTGGAAACAGGTAGAAGTCACACGGAGCCAGATCTGGACAATACGTTGGATGTGGGAGCAGTTCATACCTCAATTCGTTCAATTTTGCCATTGCTTTTACCGATTTGTGAGCTAGTGCATTGTTTTAATAAAAGAGAATGTTTTTCTTCGCTAAATGAGGCCGTTTTTCTTGATTTCATCATTCAATCGGTCCAACAATGATACATAATATTCTCCTGTGATTGTTCTTCTTTTTTCGAGATAATCGATGAGGATTATTCCATGTGTATCCCAAAAACACAATGGTTAGAATCTTTCCAGCCGATTGTTGCGTCTTTCGTCGCTTCGGAGCACTTTCACCTTTTGGAACCCATTGTGCCGACTGTTGTTTCGATTCAGGTGTATTATGGTGGATTCACGTTTCATCAACGGTTATGTATCGACGCAAAAATTCTTTTGATTTGCGCCTAAACATGTCCAAACAATACTGAGAAGTGCGAGCTTGTTGACGTTTTTGATCGATTGTTAGCAATCGCGACACCCATCTTGCAATTAGCTTTTTCATACCCAAAGGTTCCTGTAGGATATTGAACGTTCAGATGAGATGCCCATAGCCACTGCTAGCTCACGCAATTTCACTTTAGGGTCGTCCAACACGATATTATGGATTTTTTCACTCCTTTCTGGTGTAATCACCTCATTTGCACGACCACTGCGATGTGCTGGTACGATCACGTTTAAACTCAGCAATCCAGTTATATACGGTTGCATTCGACGGAACAAACTCCCCCAAAGTTTTTTGGAAGTTCTCAATCATTTATTGCGGCTGCAAGCCTTTCAAACAGAAATACTTAATCACTGCACGAATTTCAGTTTTGTCCATTTTTACAAAATATCAGAGGTTATGTGCTTTCGGTGACTGTCACAAATATTCTGATTGTCATAGCTATCTGCAACTGCGCAGTGAGAGGTTTGAAGGCTGGAAATTCACGGCGCACTGGAGGTGGCAACACCACTAAAGTGTCATTCTAAAGACTTGTGAATCAACCTGTTAGCTCGCTTCTACCCTGAGTCGTCGTCGACGACGGGCTGGATTTCTTTATCGGCCGCCAAGCCGTTTCGTCGTCGCTTCGCTCGCACGTCGGGCGCAAAAATGCGAAGCAGACGGGCAACTTGGTCGCGCCGCACGAAAGAACTTGGAACATCCTCCCGGCGGAATGGGCCATTCCTGATGAGAATTACAGTCTCCCCGCATCGCTGTCTGCGACGGCTATTCGTTGCTCTCTGCTCCGGCCGAGAAAGTCATTGTTCCGAACGTGAATTTTCGTCAATTAATCGTCGCGCCCTTCCCCGCCTTCCCCGTGGCCGCTGTCCCATTCATTCAAATTAAATCGAGACGGAATGGAATTCCATTTAGCGTGCAGCCGAATGCACCGTTCCAGTGGCTGAGTTCCGCTGTTGCGTGCCCGCCGCCGCTCCGACTAGCCTTCCGTTATTAACGGAGTTATTTTTACCCGGCTCGCGCGCGATCAGCCCCGGAAAATCGCTCGTAGGAGTCGTTGAACCTCCTCGCACGGAGCCGGTGCTCGAAATCGCCGTTCGAACGTGAGCCACGCGGTAAACTCCTCCTACGGCAGTGCCGGTTTCCCGTAACGAGCGGCGAATAACGACGGGATATCCCCGAGCGTTGACAGAGGGGCTGCGATAGCCGCCTCGCGCGTTATCATGGCGATACCTCGAAGTATCGCTGGATACCACCTAAGATCCCCCAGCGGACTTTTGCCCCGCTCTGATCCACCGCGACGCGAAAATCGATCGTTCGCATCGTCGTTACGCGCGCATGCCGTGAATGGGAAGCGGAATCCAAACCCAGTCCAGAGGGGATGAAAGGCCATGATGACAGGGGCGACTGGCGGGGAGGGGTGAATGGCGTTTTGAAAGTTTCAAGAGCGAACCGGCCGGCACGTACGCTGTCCACGTGGCGGCCGACTCGGTACTGCCGGTAGTTTGCGGAATTATAATTGCTAATTGACGCCCTGATCGTTATTTGCCGCGAATTGAATTCGACCGCATGGCAAATCGATCGATAATACGAGGCCCGCGCGTGATCGGCGTCGATTAATAATTAATTTCTACAATTCGGACGGACTCCGGCCGACTTGCTAAACGTTGATTAGGAATACGTCGTAATTAATTTCGAGCCGGCCGGGCAGAACAGCGGCCAGCTGTGACTCGAATTGAATCTCGCCGTTTCTTCACCGGGAATTTCCTGGCGCACACATACGCGTATTGCATATTTACGAGTATGGTCTTTTAAAGCCGCTATTGCCGCGGCTCGCTCTAAACGCAGCGTGTACCGGAACTGAAATGCATATTCATTTGTATATTATCGCACGCGAGGCTTCCTTCCATCGTACGTGTCCCTTTGGTTAAATTGCCGTGTGTGTGAAATCGAAAGCGATCGAGCCAATCCCAAAAGACGGTCTGTCTAGATGCGGAGGAGATAGAGGAGGTCGAAATATCGGCTACCACTTGTATTTCTTTTTTGCCAGGTTGATTGATAAGTCATTAGAATGACACATTAGTCGTATTGCCATCTCCAATGCGTCGTGAATTTCCAGTAGTGCCAACCTTCAAACCTCCCACTGCACAGTTGCAGATAGCTATGACAATCAGTATTTTTGTGACAGCCACCGAAAGCACATAACTTTTGATATTTTCTAAAAATGGAAAAAAACTGAAATCCGTGCAGTGATTAAGTATCTATTAACTCGCTCTTTCGTGTCGGATCATCGTTACTCTCCACTACTCGTCTTGCCGATCGTTACAGCGCCGTTATTGTAACGGTAATGCGGCCCATAGCGATCGTTTCCGAACGTAATCCGGAACGTCTGTGCAACGTCTGTGCTTTGCCCGCCGGTCGACAATCCCAAGGGCGTTTCAGGCGTGTACCGGACGAAATTTGTTTCGATTGGCCGGTATCGATCACCTTACATTGTTCCCTCTCTCCTGCGAAAGAGAGAGAGGAGAGAGAGAGAACTATTCCTTTGACGTTTGATGCATTTTCCCTGGCAGATTTCATCGTCGCTGCCTCGAGAGCTCCTCTCCGGCATGTCCACGCTGAAAGCAAATGTAGTTCGCCTACGGAAGCGCGCCGAGTGCGGTCACGGTACCGGGTATACTTGAAGTGGAAACTAAACTAGGTTCGATCGCGAAACACGGAACAGTGGCGCGCATATTCGACGGCAGTCCTCGCTCGATCGAAGATAACGTCGCGTCGCTTCCAACACCATCGACCATCGCTGGCGTCACCGTCCTTCGGATCGCCGTATTCGTGAACATGCAGTCGGAACTAATCGCAGCTAATTGTACACACAGTCGGTAGATTGAAAGTTCCGACGTTTTTTCGTCGACGAGCCTCGCAACACATCCCGCATCCGATAGGGGAATTTGTTTTTCCGTCATTCGCAGGAGATATAATTTTCCTAGCGGGTATGTGTTGCTGAAACTCGTCGGTGATAAAATGTAATCTGCTGACTCTGTGGCTGTATGTGTGTGTATGTGTGTGTGTTGTCTGTGTCTTTTAAGGGAGTGGCGGAATGCCAGAATTGACTAGAATTTTTTGGATACTCGCTATTCTCTTTTTCTACAAAAAATCGTGATTCCTTTTACATGATGACGATACGTACGTTGATGTAATCCGCTCCGGTCGGCTTTATACTGGGGAGAAACGGAAGAAAGTTAAAACATTATATTTCTTTCTATTAACTTTTATTTCAACATGGCGTCCAGAGCTGTCAATGAAATATAATATTTTCTTCGTACAGAAATTCTGCGGGTTACAGGATCAAAGGAAAATTAGAACAGAGTACGAATTGCACTGTAAAATACTATTCAACCTGTTAGAGTTAAGTTTGGAATTCTAATTAAAAAAAATAATATGCCTAAAAATCAAGCATCAATTTGTCTATTTTTTTTTAGCTGAACTGTCTGCACCGGTTCAAGAAATGTACGCATATTGAAGCGTGTTCACCTCGTACGTACTTTATATGCTTCCATGTGTATGTAAATTTTTTCAACTACAGCTGGTTCAGCTAAAAAGAACCACATATATGCGAAATTACCAATAGAGGAAAGGCGGGTGATGCAAAATATTATTTGATATTAGGGAGTTGCATTAACCGTACCGTTTTTTTACTTGGAATATTTATTATTTTCATAATATGTTATAATCGGAGATCAATCGAAGTAATTGCCACCGCTTTCGACTATTTTTTGCTATCCTTCTGGTGAAAGCTGGATCCCTCGTCAAAAGAAGGATCTGTTTTTTGAGGCGACCCAATCATCGACCCATTTTCGGAGTTCGTTGAGGTTGACGAAGTGCGTGTCTTCCAGGGCGTGTTGCATGGAACGGAACAGGTGAAAACCAGAAGGAGCAAGATCGGGGAAATACGCTGAGTGCGGGGGAACTTCCCATTCTAGGTCTATCAGTGTTTCTTTAATCGTTCTTGCCACGTGCGGCCTAGCGTTGTCATGTTGAAGGATCACTTTCTTGAATTTCATCGTAACGTTATTGCAAAATTACGACAGTCCATTACAAATCATGATATGATTATTTTGAAAATAATTAATCTTGTTGTAACATTTAAAATAATTATATCCAAAAATTGAATGTTATTTTGAATAACTCCATATTTGAATGAAACGTACGGTAATCTTCCAAAAATATGAACTTCTTCACTTCAAAATACAAATCAGGTCTTACATTTAAGACCGTCTTAATTAGGTCATCTTCAGATACTTTGTAGCCAATGAAGCCACCCGTACAGTATCTGAAGATACTCTTAAGATGATCTTAAATATAAAACCTGACTCTTGTAAGAGCTGGAGAAAATTCGGAAGCGCCGGAGCTGCTAGAAGGATTCGATCTCGGGACGTTTTACTTACGAATGTCTGCTCTTACCATTCTGAACTATCCAGGCGTCTGTTTCAATTTACTCTTTTTCGTCCTTTTATCGCCTTAATTCTGAGACAGGACAAAGAAATAGTTATTACAAAAACTTCCAATAATTCAATTTAATATTACAAACTGCTCCCCCCAAGAATAAGATATATTCAAATAAAGATAATATAACTTCAAGTTAAAGAAATTATAAATCTGGGCTTGAAGATATCGTTATCTCCTGTCGAATATTCTTCACCTTATATTCAAGAAAATTATTCTTGAATAACGAGGATATTATATTTTTAATGTAACTTTAATGGAATTCCTTCGTGTAAGCGAGTGTCATCTATTCAACGCTGTATAATCTGATTTCAACGCGTGCACGCTGAGAATACGGATCTTCTCGAAACAACAATATCCTTTCTTCCCGTGCAGCCAATTAATCGATCTTTCCAACGTGTCGCTTCTCTCTGTTCACACCTAAGACTCAGTTCACACCACCGTGCTTCGTATTTCGCGAATCGAACTTCATATCGCGCGTACATTTCTCACCGAGCGACGCGGAGCAGCGTTATTTTCTCCTCACCGTCGCTCCCAGCGCGTCTTAACGTAATAAAATCTGTACAGTCGCCGGGATATATGCCTGTTCCGTGAGATGGAAGTGTATCGTCGACGTGCTGCGCAATTTGCTCTCTGATTACGCCCTAAAAACGAGCGCTCTTCCGCGTTGGTTTATCGCGGCGCCGTTCTGCGGCACTGCTTTCTCTCTCTCTCTCTCTCTCTCTCTCTCTCTGTGTTATATTACCGGACGACAAGCGTGATTACCTTTGTTCAACAATGCTGTAGCCGCCCTCCTCCTCCCAAACGGGAAGGGCCGCCGTCTCAATTCCGGGGACTTAAAATTTCATGGCGAAGAGTGCCACGTAGTGGCGGACGTTACGTTTAGGCCGCGCGCGCGTGTTTCTCGGTACAATAAAATGTAGACACGCAGGCCGGGGGAGGGGGGGCATACCCAGTGACGTCATACATAGTGCTTTCCTTCTCTCTCTTTCTCTCGGTTGCGAATAATTTACGATCGCGACCTCTACTCACCGTTCGTGTAAGTTAATGCTTTAGTTATTCTATCAAGCCTGCGGCCGATCAACGCGATACAGCTTACCGTTCCGGTTGCCGGTTTGTGGAAAACAGAAAGCAGCAGCAGTCCGCGTATGAGTGTACGCGTGATTATTGGGCTCTGGTACGCACGAACAATAATTTATACCGCCGCGAATGATCGGCGCCAAGCGATCGCCGGCGTTGGCGCGAGATATCGACGGTATTTCCGGCCGGACTACCGGCGTATATATCGTATTAAACGGTACGAAGGCCAAATATGCGATTTACCTTGAATTAAACATTTCCATGAGAGTAATTTTACGCCGAACCCGAGCGAAACGGGTGCATCCGTCGTTGCGGGCTTTCCAAGACTTCCCAACAGATACGATAAAACGAAGTATTGCACATTCATTTTATTTACATTTATATCGCACGTTTACATTTACTTAAGATCTATACAAGAGGCACGAAAAGAGCGTAATCATATCAATGTTTATGTAACGTAACATATTGAAGATTGCCTCGATATTATCGATGCTTATTAAGTTCGCCATCGATCATTTTGGCATCCCTTTAATCCTTTGAAGCACACATTTTTCCTCCCGCTTATTTTTCATCAAATTTGGTACCCGGGGATTTTTGGGATCGATGGTCACGGATCTGAGGGTAAAATTGAACAATTTTTTAAATCTAAGATGGCGGATTCAATATGGATGACCGAAATTGCAGCGAATCAACCAAACTATTTCAAATTGGGTATTCATGAATAATATATGAATTTTTTATTTAGAAATTCAGTGTAAGCAAGATTTGTCTTTACTGTTGATTATATCATTTCAATCCTTCTAGTTCGTTTTCGCAATATCGCATTTTATAATTTGTACTCGAAAGCTTTGAAATAGACACTGAGTTTTTGCCTGTTTCATCCATTATTTTGTACTCAACATTTCAAATTTGGTAATTTTTCAAGTTCGACTCCAGATTCGTAATCAGTAATCCGAAAATCCTTTATATGCCACATTTGAAGAGAATTTATTGATTTGCTGCAATTTCAGTCCGCCATATTAGATCACCATTTTGAATTTTAAAAATCTTCTAATTCTGACATCAGATTTGTAATCAGCGACCTCAAAAAAACCCTATATATAACTTTTAACACCTAAATTTTAGAAAAGTCGCTGGAAAATATATTTTCTCTGAAAAAATAGACATTTTTCTTAACTTGGTTATTTAAACACTTTTGCAATTAATGAAATGTGTATTTTGACGATTTTCTTACATTTACTTATCTCTAAGATACTAGAAAAAAAAACAGTTTAAATATAGCAATGAAAAAGTTATCGACAAAATCTGAAAGAAGAGAGGTGTGAAGTATATTTCTCATTGTGCTTCTAAGGTTTAAGCTGATGGAAACAAAGGCCTGCGTATTTTACGTGCAAATTTTCCACAGCTACATTCAGAGCAATTTCTTTTTACAGCACTTTGGCAAATATCTACATCTGTAACTTACGAGAATTTCGAAAAATAATCGAAAATAATATCTCTATCACGTCTTATACATTAATTCAATGTTTGTTCGTACAAGTTCTGAAAAGGATTAGGTTTAATTAAGAATTCGATTTTTGCCGTAGGCTATAAATCGAAGTGAGAAAGGCGAGAGAAGCAGAAATGCTTTTATCGTGCGAACGTCGCACGCTATTAAGACTCGAGCGACAATCCGCAAAACTATATATCGATTTTCTGATTCCACTTGTACCCAACTGTTACCAACTTTACGCTCGCTTCATGCACCGTGCGAGCATTTCCCGCATCGGATTTTCCCTCCGTGCCGTCCGGTAATGCACACATCTTATATGTATTTCAAAGAGAGAACGCGTCACTCAATCCTTTTTGCGCGGAAAAAAGCGTGTTTATTAAAGAGTGAAAAGGGTACCGTGCGACGAGTAATTTTCTCTTAAAAATCTAAAATTTCATGCTTTCACGCGTATTAATCGAAATAGTTAAAGTACTTTTATCCGGAATGTTTCATTTGATGGATAACTTTTTAAAATTGTTTTTGAAAAAAAACTATAAAATATATAATTCTGTAATTATGCGTAATTACTTATCTGTACTTTAACTATATACAGTAATTTCTACATTATCTTCGACATTAAAAAAGTTATAAATAATTTTGCTAGTACGTCCGGAAATGCGACAGATATGCGAGCAAAATTGTTATTTAACGTTGAGTAAATCATTTATAACTTTACTAATATTAAACATCATGGTGTGGAAAAATTATCGTACATAGTTAAAGCATAGATGAATATT
Organism: Dinoponera quadriceps; assembly: GCF_001313825.1. Classification (NCBI taxonomy): domain Eukaryota; kingdom Metazoa; phylum Arthropoda; class Insecta; order Hymenoptera; family Formicidae; genus Dinoponera; species Dinoponera quadriceps. The sequence goes on along the minus strand of NW_014554511.1, from coordinate 1,974,045 downwards.
TGTAGGAAACTTCGGAATTGTATGTCTTGTAGTTTCTTCGAGAAGAGAATTTCCACATTTCACTTGCAAAATTACGTTTTATGCGAGTTTCCCTTAACGAGTATCGCTGAAGCAGCAATTAGCTTCCTAATTCAGCGATAACTCGTTCAGATAACTCGTCTCGCGCTGAGATATGCCGAGGAAACCTAACTATTTCATACCGTGGACATTTAATTTGCCAAAGCGGCGGGGCTCCCTGAATAATAGTACCTGTGTGTGTCGTGAAATGTTCGGCATCTGCGACGGTTCTTAATAACGGTGAATCTCGGATAACGCCTCGTTTCGCACGATATAAAGTATATCGCCGTGATACTTGTCTCGCGATAACGAATCGCTACCGCCGGCAAAAACCGCTCGTGCGATGCGGGAAACCGGCGAGGGGGAGCTTTATACTTCCAATATTATCTCGCCCGCAATTTCTCACTGGGAGTCTGCCGGCCAGCGGCGGCGCCGGCCCGTAATGTTCCTCGGGCTTAATTCTTCGCCGGACTTATGATCTTTCGACCTACATACGTAGCCGTGCCCGGCCACGATGCGCCCCATTATTTCGCGGATTTTGCGTTACACGGCGTAACGCGACCGTTACAAGAGCTGCGCGTCGCTGGAGATGGGCGATACAACCCGAATCTATCGATACGTCGCGTCGATACATCGTATCGAGGATGAAAATGTTGATATACAAAATATATTGGACATCTTGCATCAATACATCGACATCGTGGATGAAAGTATCGACACACATAATATATCGAGCGTCTTGTATCGATACTGTCGGTATCGATACTTGAATTGCAATCAGGATGTTGGAGTAGAGGCAGGGTTAAGATAGTTATCTTGAATAATCACGTCGTAACCCCATATCGTTACTGAAAAAGTAACTTGTAATAGTAACGCTGTTGTAAATGACGCGTTACTTCGCAATCCTGATTTAAAAATACCTGTGCTGTATACGTTATATGAGTGTACTTATGCGAATGATATAATTATTATTTTATAAGAATAATTATTTTGTAAATAAGAGTACACATTTTAAATAACATTTTTTTTTTTCGTAAAATGATATATATTATTTTGTACATGACGTATAATAATAATGTATAATTATAAATGTCAGTTTCGAGTCGCACCTCACCCTGAAGAAGTAAATCGTTGGCGAAATGTTTAGAAAACGTCGAAAATAAATCCATGAAAGATATGCCGCTAATTTGGAATGTCAAATCAAATATTTATAAATATCAATCAATCGCTGATATCGGGGGATTGTAAAAATAATAACTGATTTTACATCTGATTTTAGGTGATCACTTGTCAACTTATTTTGCCCTTCGATCACTATTTTATCTGCTTTAGAAAGTAGCCTATCGGAACTGCGTTCGCAATTAATGAGTAATACTGAATTGCTAAGGCTTTCAAATAAGTCATCGGGAGGCTGTTGAATCCAAAAAAATAATTGCCATCATGAGCGGTCAACATAGACGTATCGAAGTTCGATATTCAAGGGTCGCGTGCATCGATGCATAGAAATATCGAGCGACAAAAGTATCAGGGCGAAATGTCGATATTTTAGCATTAAAATATTGATACCTTATGTATCGATATTTAGCACTGGAGTACCGATAGTTGAAATATCGATACTTGGAATATCCATACTGTGTCGCCCATCTCTCTCTCTCTCTCTCTCTCCTCCCGCTATCGGTGCGACGCAATCTTGTTTATTTACCTTAACCGGACTATCCATCAGTAAATTACTTTCAAACTACGCGCCCTTCACCCTCCCCCTTTTCGTGACAGCCGGTTCCTCCCAGCCAAGTGTACAGTACACGGAGTAACTCCGAGTCAATCGCTCGAGAGAGCGCTATGCTCTTGTAACTTCTCGCTTCCCGGTGGAAGAAAGTTGCAGGGCGGACATAGATCCCTTAAGCTCTACCCTTGCGACTACGCTATCACTACGACCTCGGATACACGTAACACGACTTGTACGCCGGGAGGAAACCCGGGTCTCGAAGCGTGATCCGTTCGCATCGCGAAAATAATTCTCTCGGAGCAGCGAGCGAGAGCGGGCTGTCGTGCGCGCTCAGGGCTTCGCCCGGGGGTTTCCGTGGAGCGCCACGAAGACGCACGAACTTCTGTTTGACGATCCAGCTGTCGGCGAGACGCGCGTCTCCAAGATGAAGCACGTCGGATCCAAAAATAGCTGCGACGACGGCACCGGCGCACTAAATTGGGACGGTTGTGCCTTAATGAGCACTATGGGATCTCCTCGGAATCTGGTCGTACATTCCTTTACGTGTGTGACGGAGAGGAAGTTGAAAGAGAACGTGAACGACGATGACGAGGAGGAGACGACGAGGCCAATTCTCTCTCGGCGACGTTTGTACGACTGATATGGGATGAGGGAGGAGGTGAAGAAGAGAGAAAAAGAGAGAGAGAGAGAGAGAGAGAGAGAGAGAGAGAGTCCCATCTATCCTGGCATGACAAATGATCGGTCAGGTGGTTGCCGTCTCGTGCAACAGACGCGGCGAGAGCACGCCAGTCCCCGGCCTCGTGTGTGTGTGTGTTACCTTTGAAAGCGTGCCAAAATGCGCTTCGCCGCGCGAGGCTATGAATGACCACGAAATTCGCTGTAAACAGCATCTGAACGCTCTCTCACTCGTCTCTAATCGCTGCTATATCCCAGCGGTACTGAATGACCGGGGCTATTACTGTAGCGCCGGTTGCTCGAACTTTCCGCGAATTCGAGATTTGTAGACCCGACGCTCGAAGAAAGGAAATCATGTTTCAACCCTTAGAAACACGGCGGGAAGCATATTTTCCACCTTTTCTCTTTCAGATTAGTGTCGGTGAAATTTTCTTGGCTATATTTGGACTGTTTTTTTTTTTCTAGTATCTCAGGGATAGGTGAATGTGAAAAGAATCATCAAAATACACGTTTTGTTAACTACAAAAGTGTTATGAAGAACCACATTAAGAGAAATGCCCGTCTCTTCAGAGAAAATAGTTTCCAGCGACTTTTCCCAAATTTAGGCGTTAAAACTTACATATAGGACATTTTAAAGTCGTTGATTACGAATCTGATGTCGGAATTAGATTTGCAAAATCAAAAATGGCGGTCCAATATGGCGGATGTTCTTCAAAATTCAATATAATTCTGATATGGCGGACTGAAATTGCAGCAAATCAAGCAATTCTCTTCAAATGTAGTATATAGAGGGTTTTCGGGCCGCTGATTATAAATCTGGGGTCGAAATTGAAAAATTATAAAATTCGTAATATTGAATACAAAATAGTGAATTAAGCATGCAAAATGTGTTAGACAATTTTGTGAATATATCACGTGAGCCGATAGACGCGCACGAATGCGCGTTACTAGGGAAATTGTCATAACGTCGGATTTTTTTCATATTTTTCTGTATTTCTCGCACTTAACGTATCGTTCGATAAATCCTTGAGGTTAATTAACTAACTCTCTTGAAAAACATGCCGAACCAAGAAGAATAGAAGCACAATGGGAAGTAAAGCGCGCACAATATTATGTTGTATGTCGAATCTTTAATTGTTGTGTGTTTCAAAAGTATGTTAACGGAAGTCCGGCAACGGTTCAAATATTTCGAAAATAAAACGTTTTAGAGAGAAATGTAGTGTAGTAAAAGTTGCATGATACATATTGGTTTATTTAACATTGTTAAAAATTTTACGTTGTTAACATTTTTATTTGTGGTATGTTATCAAGGTCAGGTCAAAGTCGCATTAATTTTTTAAATCGTACCCACTATTTTTTACTACAGATTCTGATAGTGTGTGTGTGTAGGCGCGCACGCGCACATGCGTGCGTCCTTATCTCTTTTGTGACACACACACACACACACACACACACACACACACACACACACACACACACACACACACACACACACAAAGAGGAGTAAATCCGGCCGTGCAGCCTTCACGTGGCGCACCTCGATTAAAACCAATACCAACAGTAAGCTATATTCGAAATACCATAACTCTCATAGACTAACGGAAATATACTTTGTAGTATTTGGGTAGGAATCCCTGATGTTGAACTATTGAACCAAGACTGGACCAAGCTTGGGCCAAATCTCAACCGTTCAAAGCCTTGGAACCGAAAGTAGGTCCAAGCTTGGCTCAGCCTCGACTGAGCGAATTTGCCAAAGTTTAGTGGTGCTATGGCGAACTTGGGCCAATGTAACATAATCAAAATATTCATTCAAAGTTGAACCGAAGTATGGAACCGTTGGTTTAATTGTCGATGTTAAGACCAAATACAAAAATTATACCTAAAACGACAATCTTTTGTAAATACCTAGTTTATGAAAAAAATGATAATTCTTTTTAAATATTCTTCAATTTGTTACATGTATAAACCACCTTCGTGTGTATTGGAAGGCTAATTGGAAGGTTAATTTCATACACACGAGAATGGTTTGTACACGCAATAAACTGAATATTTAAACAAATCGTAGCGCTGTCACTACTAGCAGGCACAGTTCTAGTCGAGCCCCTAAATCCAATGAAAGTTGCGGCTGCATTAGCGACCTTTCCTTCTTATGAATAATCGGCACTCACGTCAGAAGTCACCCGTCAATCACCTGTCAATCGTCTTCTTTTTTCCACCGTACGTCGCATACGGCGATATAGAAGCAACATTTGCGAATGACTGTGAATGACGCGTTCCAATATCTAATATATTATGCGATGAGATTATTCGCCTCTACGATAGAGTTTCTCTTTTCGCGGTCAGAGAGCGTCATGTCGTTCTCAACGTGTGTCGATATACACACGTCGCTTCTTCTTCATCCGCGCGGCTTATTGAGTCTGCAATCGTGTGTATGACAGGGGCCCCATTGACGTTTCGCGTTTCCGGATTGGATGTCAGAATTGAAGATGAGGACAAACGAATGAAGCTGGAACACAGCTCTGATTCCCTGCCGGCCAGTCGGTAGGTATGCTATATATGCTTGTACACTACACTAGACGCGTACGGCGGTATTATTAGAACTGTATGAATTGTTAGACCGGTAACTCGGCTTCCCTCGCGGGCTTTTGACGCATTCCAAGCTTTTTTTACCGCACGAGCTCGACACGACATCCACGCGAGCGAGTAAGCGAGCGGAGCGATGCTTGTCGTTTCGTACATTATCCCTTTTCTTGCTGAAATCAGCTTATCACCTGCATCGAGGAGACGATGCTGGATCATATTGTGCTAACCGTTAGTATGCATGCAGAAAAAGTCTGGTTACCCATAATCGTCGCCACCAATGGAACGTCGAGCTTGGATTTATTACACTTTTTATGGATGGATAAATGGATATCAGTTGGACTGGAAATAGCGAGCTCCGAAAATAGGACGATTAATGTAGATAACGAAGATTATTAAATGCTCGTGTCATTTAATTATATCGAGTCCTAGTGAAGTGATTTCATTGGGACGCGTTTTATTCATTCATTTAATTTCCTCTTCATTTAATTCTTTACGTTTCTGTAGAAATGTCGAATGACGAAATTCAGACGTATAAGTAGCAAAAGTAGGTTAAATATATATATTTTTTATTTATTTATTTATTTATTTATATACATAGGTCATTCGATAAGTTTTACACATGCCTTAATTTTATCCTGCAGCCTTAAAGTTGGTATCACAATGACAAATACGTTTCAATAAAAGATAATTCGTCAAATTTAGTTAGTCTGCGTGAAGAGTACAATTTTGTACAATTTTGAGTAGAGTTTGACGATCGACGAGTATTCGAACGAACTCAAAACCGTTTTGGGCAAGGAGGGTCCACGTGAAGCAACAGTTTTCCTCTGGTATTTCGCGAATTTCAGCGTGGAAGCTTCTCTATGGATGACATGCAACACTCCAGGCGGCCTTCTGATGTGGTAACGGAAGAAACCGTGAATAAAATAAAGTACCTACTTATCGGAAGCCGGGGGAAAACGCATCAACAGATCGAGGAGATATTACAGATTAGTGCACCAAGCATTCAGAAAATTTTGCACGAACGACCGCACGTATGGAAAGTTCGTACGCTGCGAGTCCCTCGTTTTCTAACAGAGGAGCGAAAGGCATGAAATGAATAGGGTGAAATGATATCAGGAAATGTTGAGAAACTATGAAAATGGTGATCTGAGATGTCTAAATACCCCGTAATTTCGTTAAGGATGACTTGCTTATATTATTACGATCGTTCGATCAAGCAAGTAAAAATCAAGTGTGGCTGTTTGAAGATAAGCTTACGCCAGCGCAAGTTGGCGAAAATTTCGATAAATAAGAAAGAAAATAATCGTCATATTTTGTACGAGCTGTTTTGGCGCGAATCGTTCTGGAAAATTGGCAAACAATGGCTGCTCAACGGTTTAAATCAGGTGATTGCTAGAAAATCTGCGTCCACTTTCAAAAATGAACACATGGCCTTTTCACTACGATAACGCTCGACCACATACAGCCCGACTGAAGAAGAACAAAAATCTTTAGAGAATTCCGGCTTAAAATTGCTTAAGCATCCTACAATCTTGATTTTGTGCCCTGCGATTTTGGTTTATTTCCTCTTATTAACTCTTAGAAACACGGTGGGAAGTATATTTTCCATCTTTTTACTTTCAGATTTTTGTCAATAAAATTTTCATTGCTACATTTAGATTGATTTTTTTTATTTCTCTAGTATCTTAGGGATAGGTGAGTGTAAAAAAATCGTTAAAATACATACTTTGTTAACTGCAAAAGTGTTATAAATAACTAAGTTAAGCAAAATGCCTGAATTTTTTTCGGAGAAAATACATTTTCCAACAAATTTTCCAAAATTTAGGTATTAAAACTTATATATAGTTAGATTTCCAAAATTTAGGTGTTAAAACTTATACATATATATATCAGAATTAGAAGATTTTCAAAATCAAAGATGGCAGTCCAGTATGGCGGACCGAAATTGCAACAAATGGAGCAATTCTCTTCAAATGTGATATATAAAAGTTTCTCGGGTCACTGATTACAAATCTGGGATCGAAATTGAAAATCTACAAAATTCGAAATGTTGAATACAAAATAGTGGACCAAACATGCAAAAACTCAGTGTCTATGACTTTCGAAGCTTCTGAGTACAAATTACGAAATGCGATATTGCGGAAACGAATTAGGAGGATTGAAATAATACAATCTACAGTATAGACGAAATTTTGCTTATATTGAATTTCTAAATAAAAAATTCATATATCATTCATGAATACCAAATTCGAATTTGCTTGATTCGTTGCAATTTTGGTCCTCCGTGTTGGATCGACTATCGTAGATTTGAAAAATTTTTCGATTTTGATCTCAGACTAGATCATCGAAAACCACCGGGTACGAAATTTGATGAAAAATGAGCGGGGGGAGAAATGAGTGCTTCAAAAGGTGAGAAAAAAAATTATACGTTTAACATTTTGTTTCTCTCTGCGAAAGCTTTTCTTCGGATGGTGTCTGAGCGACTCTTTCAATCTCCGTGACTATTTCTGTGACGATACGCACGCCTTACGACACTTGGTTCTTAAACGAAAGGCCCATAAAGATTGTGGGAGAGCACGACGGCGGCGCAACACCGAGAGAGCGGAGATGTTGATTCGCGTACACGCGCGATTTTACGCGAAAGCCGATTTGATTTATTGCACAGCGACAGGAGGTCTCGTGGGATCCGTTCTGCGAGAGGTGGAAGAAGAAGTTACTCGCTTCGCCGAACGTTTAATTAAATCAGAAAACGATTTAGCCGTCGGCTCGGCCGGTCTTCCCGATAATCAGCGATATCTTACCTCACGGCGTTACTTACCGTTGATAAAAAGTTTCCGCGGGGTTTATTTCGACTCGCTGATTAAAAGCTTTCGGGAACGACGTGATACCCGAGACCCCCTCCCCGCGCCATCGTTCAGACACCCCCTTCCCCCTCCTGTCTCGCCCCAGTTTTCGATCTCTCGAGTGCGGACGCCTGGGATATATCTTGCGCGATGTAAAATTAACCCCGTTTCCAGCCCGGCCGGATTCGATTGGAAACGTGTACGAATGAGCGAGTCTATCAGCACCCGGAAAATATTTTACCAGGTTTCGCAGAAATGGATTTTTCTCTCTCTCTCTCTCTCTCTCTCTCTCTCTTTCTCTGTCTCTCTCCATGAAAATTTGATGGAAGCCCATCATCGTCCAGCCGGTCTTTACTTTACGATATTAAATACCGTAATAATTAAAACGTCAAATTGAAATCCGGTTAAACCGGAAGCGCACTTTAAATTAATTGAAGGATGAAATTTCGTTACTCATTTACACCGCTGAAATCTGATACGCCGGAGTCCATCAGTATTTGTTTGCTTATGACTTGGAAGCCACTAATGTCTCGATATCGAAATAAACGTCACGTTTATTTATCATTTTATGTCGGAGGAACAAGATGAATTCAGGAGGATGTATTATGCGGGCGACGTTCGATATTTCAAAGAATCCAGGAAGAATCTTAAAAGCGATTATTTGTCTCGTTATAGGAATAACGGGCGGTATTTCAAGCCGGCTGAGAATACGTTCCGCATCGCTTTGAAACTTAATTAAAGTCAGAGGTAATTCTCGTCGATATTCGGCTAAGAATAAATTAAACGTCGGGCTAATTCAAGCGAGACGGTTCTTTTCGCTGCGTTTTAAATTGCGAAACTTCCCGGTGAACAGAATGTGACTAGAATACTTCTACAAACTAGATCTTGTAAGGTGATTCGTTATGCACGTTCACTTGTGCTCTCGGCTATGACTTTCGGCTCTATCGGAATTTTTCATGCCGCAAAATAATAAAAAAGAAAGAGAAAGAGGGAGAGAGAGAGAGAGAGAGAGAACAATAACGCGTAACAAGATAAAGCGCGCGAAAAAATCGATAATCGTATTGGGCGCCGCATTTTTTGGCGACGCAGCGCCAATAAACCCGACCGACTGCGCATCGTTCACGTGCATTAGACCCTCGAAAGCGGATCGATATCGTAACACACGACTTGCTTGATTCATCTTAAGTAATCTCACGTAATGAATTCATTCTCATAGATTTCCTTCGTAAGCATACGAGAATGCGCACATCAGATCGAAGGTAACAATAATAATAATAATAATAATCTTTATTAACGGGAAGAACCCTTTAGTATACATCAGAAAGGAGAACAGTTGTTAACATAGTAAAGAATTAAAGCTGCTTAGTTGAAACTACATGAATGAGCCTTAGTCTAAACGCCGACGCAGAGCCATCGAAGAAATTAACAGAGGTGGAAAATTTATTCGCGGAAATCATCAATCTATTAATACAAGAATAAGTTAATAACGTACGGTGATAATTAACGTAAAAAATGCTGCATTTTCTCAATTCGCTAGCTGGAACATTTAGATTTATGAAACGCAACAAATCAGGACAGTCGATAAAGCAATTGAGCGGTTTAAAAACGAACATAAGATCGATGATCATTCTTCTATTTTCAAGGGATTTCAAGTTTAATTCTGGTAAAATCAAAATATAGTCATGGCAGTTAAACGTCATGGAACTACCCAAGTGATAGGCAGCCATCCGTAAAAACTTTTGTTGCACACGCTCAATCACATTAAGATGTCGATTAAAATATGGCGAGCAAACGGTGTAGCAATACTCCAGCTTAGATCGAACCAATACACAATATAATAATCTTAATGTGGTGGCATTTTTGAAATGCTTGCCCCACCGAAAAATAAAGCCGAGCATTTTATACGCGGATGAAACAATACTTTGAATGTGTTTGTTAAATGACGGGTTAGCACTAAATAAAGCTCCAAGATCACGAGCATCACAAACTGAAGAGAGAGGTGATCCATTCAGAATATAAGTGAATACAAGAGAGTCCCGTTTATGAGTAAAATGCGTAACAAAGCATTTAGAAATAGTAAACTGAAGGCAATTCCTGCTGCACCAGATTTCAAGTCCCAATAAGTCTTGTTGTAATAAAAATGGATCTTCAGGTCCATCAATCTGTCTAAATATTTTAAGATCGTCAGCATATAAAAGAAAGTTACAAAATTGAATATATTTGGCAATGTCATTTATAAATAAAACAAATAATAGAAGTCCAAGATGTGAACCCTGCGGCACACCAGACAAGACAGTTATGCTTCTAGAACAACTATTGTTCAGTTGATTTGAGTTCTGTCAGAAAGGAAACTAGAAATCCAGCGCAGGAGAGAACATCCGAAAATTGAAGATAACCCCGAATGTAATCACGGGAAATTCATCAAGTCGATGGACGTGTATACAACATGCAACTTGCAACTTGCCTAGCTTGAAACTCAAGTGAAAACGTGTAACAATGACAAGATAAGACATCAAAGTGTGACGAGTGTCGACTTGGCGGAAATAATCGTACGTTGGCAAATTCGAGCTGTAAATATTTCTTCCCCGAGCAAATGTCGCTATACGCGTTTTTTCCCCCACAGAATAGTGAAATTGGAGCGCGCGCAAATGATATTTTCCACAACTGGGACAATTTCGTCGCGCGTAAATGTCAGCTCGCACAAAAGCGAGGAAGCGAAATGGAGGGAGCAAAATATATCCCCTCTTGGTCGAAATAATTTACTTGGCTCCGAATTCATATCAACTCAAGAACCGTGCTGCGTTACTTTATACATAAAGAGGGAAGAGTAATCTTCGAACGCTCCACCCTTCCGACGAATGCGCATCGGGCACGCAGAAATTCGCAACAGGCAACTTTGATCTACGACGTGGAAGTAAAAGCCCGACCGGTGAACTACACATCGCGTCGTTCGCGGACTTATTGGGGAGATGTACGAGGAAATATACGCTGCTGAACATGCGTGCGCGAAATGGTAACTCGAAATTGACGCTCCCGGTGTAGCCTTCGAGTGTAAGATAGAAAAAATTGCTATTCGTATTTCAAGTTGCTGTCCTCGCAAAGAAACGTTTCATACACCGCACTATCATCGATTTCGTTTCGACGGAACAATCGATTGTACGATACGATACGACAATATTAACTCGAGTTCGGCGCTCGTAAGTCAAATTGACTCGAGCAAAGAATTAAAATTCTTTAATTGTTAAATCTTGAATTATCGCACGTATCAATATAGAACTCTTTTCTTAAAATATATACAATTTGTCACTTCTTTGTGTGTAGAATCAGTACGTTATCTTATATCTTAAATTATCTATTTCAAGAATAATGATAACGGAAAATTTGTTGAATTTATCTTTTGTACGTCGTTAAGCAACCTTCTTTGTACACTCATGCAATAACGATAAATAAATATTATTTTCCTTGAAAATCCTTCGATAAAGTTTTATCATATCCATCATACTCACCTGACCTGGCACCATCTGACTACCACTTGTTTCTCTCGATGCAAAATTTTCTTAAAAGAAAAAAATTTCAAAATTTTCAGGATGTTCAGAGGGCAGTGATAGATTTCCTGGGTTCAAAGGATAGGATCTTTTATACATCCGGCATAAATGACCTTATTGACAGATGGAGGAAGGTCATAGAAAACAGTGGTCAATATTTCATTAATTAATCTGACTTATGAGCTTAAATATAAGAAATTGAAATTTCCTAAAAAAATGACGTAACTTTCATATCAACCTAATATATTTATATTTATATGAAACAGAAACTGCAAATATTCCTGTATAAAGTTAATTGAATGAACACGTCGTCTCTCTCTTTCTCTCTCTCTCTCTCTGCTCTTTTTTTTTCAACACAGTGACACTCGGCACCGCTGCACCGGTTTTGAATCGTACTGTTATCGTGTTACATATGTCCATTAAACGGCAGAAAATTGATTTTATGCGCACGAAATTCATCGCACGGTTCTCGACCGGGCGAAAAAATCTGCCGTGCCTCTTACTCTACGCTGTTTTTAATTCGTCTCTGTATAATAATCTCCCGATATGCGTCCTTTTTATTCCCGCGCGTTTTATTCCCGTGACTGCCGCGCTCCATCAATAACAGGCTTCCGGTCGACGTGATTTTCTCCCCGATGCATCAATCGGTACGCAGAGAAATGATACGTCAAAATTTGTGTCGTGCTTTCATTCTATTAAGAGCTTTAAATTTGCCGGGTGAACACGTAGGGAAATGTCAATCGGGTTCAACGTATGCGAGCGTAGTGCGTGCGACGTGGAAAAAGTAAAAAGTGAAAAAAAGAAAGCAAGACTCGGGAATATAATTGCGCTGTAAGTAATCCGTGTCTAATTAAATAACAACCGCCGTCGTCCCTGCGAAACGAATAACGGATAAATTTCCGGACCCGCCGCCACTCCGGTTTGCCGGTTAATATAGAGAGAAAAAAGAAAATGTTTACAGTATGTTGCGTTGTGAATATTTGATAGCATAAAAATACCGCAATATCCGATAACGATGCAATCAAATCCGATGAAAGCTATCCCTACGCTGGCCGATACATCCCATATATACCGGCACGTCAGATATATTTAGTTTCAATCAGACAGAATGAATTCAGCGGGATGAAGATAAATTATACACTCGCGGGAGAGAAAGTGCCACTCCGGTTCTTCGATACATCGGGCTTCCGCGAGAGCGAGGAAGAGAGGGAGATAGCGAAAACCGAGAACCGGGAGAATCTCGCCGGAACTTCCCCCGGCAAGTTCGTACGGCGACGCGATTAGGATCGCGCATGACATCTTCCGATCGTCAAAGGTCTAACTTTCTCCCGCGACTCCGTCGTCCCCCACCGCGATTCGTTAATTCCATTCCGGCGCTCATGTCGGCGCCGAAGATGCGCCGACAGGGAGGAGTTGAAGAAGGAGGAGGAAAAAAGAAAAGAGGAAGAAGGGGAAATCGCCGATCCGGGGGAACGACTTGGAGAAACTCGGCTGCAAACTCAATCTTCGGGATTACCGATACTCGCGGTCTCATCTATATCAGCTCGGCCCTGCTTGCTCTTATTGCGAGAATGCAGTATCGGCCGTCATATCGCTTTCTTTCTTCTCTTCCCGCGCTTCTTTTTGTACCGCCTGATTTCGTCCGGATATTAGAGACGGGCGATACAGCATCGGTACTTGGAGTATCGATACTTTTTTAACGGCGGGGTAGCGATACTACGTATCGATATTTCGTCGTTCGAAATTCCTGCATATCGATACACGACCCTTAAATATCGAGCTCCGATACGTTTGTACTGGCCGCCCATAATAGCGATTATCTTTTTGATTTCACTCCTGATGACTCATTTAAAAATCTTAGCAATTCGTTTTACTAGTTATTTCTTTCCGAGTGGCTAAGAAAAGCGTTCGGACGATTTTACGAGTGTACTGAATCGGTCACAAATGTCATTTTGTGAATCTTTTTATTTCAACGTATAACGCAAGAATTCTCGGCATGTGTTTTCTCGCTTCTGGCGTCATCAAACCGGAACAGTTGCAGCAACTACCCAGGTACCATAATCCAATATATTTGTGCAACTCTAGTATCGATATTGACAATACCGATACAAGACTTCGATACATTTTGTATATCGACACAAGACATTCGATACATTTTGTATATCGATGCAAGGGGTTCGATACATTTTCGATATTAATGCAAGCCGTTCGATGCAATCGATACAATACGTTCGATACATGATGTATATCGACAATTTCACCTGCGATACGCGTCGATACGATGTGGTATCGATACATTCGAGTGCATCGCCCATCTTTACCGGATAGAAATGACTTTCCGTCGGATCTTACTTCGCCGTGACTCCTTTACGTACCTGCGCGGATTTCGCACGCGCGTTAACATCCGGCTGCGGTGTAGCCACGATAGCGGAGATTTTCCTGCCAGCCGACGTGCACTAAACGTAACGCACGGTCGTCCCGTGAAGAAGGGATGAAACCCCGCCGGTATCCGCCGTTTTCGCCGCGCTCCTCGTGCGTTTTCCATTCTTCCTCGCGGCTTTCTCTCCGCGCCCGGCTCCTATCGATCCGACCTTATTTATATGGCGCATGCCCGATTGCGCAAATATACGCGCAATGTCGTTAGGACCGAATGAATTTCGGCTAAATTGCAAAATCGATAGTTCGGGCTTTTGGACAGAGCCCGCGAGCGCCGACAGCGATATCGCGGGGAAAACGAGATAAAATGTCCCGCGTATTCATCGCCGCGTCACGCGTTTCGTTCTCCCGCTCTTTGATCAATTTCGTGCTGAGATATCTTTTCCCGAACGGAACGGTGTGATTGAGAATATCGATCGGCCTCTTCTGTACGGCTTTATAACGATATGCGGTGTACGTCGTTGCATAATGCACGCATGATTTAATATTGCCTTCCGAGACTGTAATTATCCGCCCGCGCGAATCATCTTCGCGAGGCACAAAGATTTGTAGATTAAAGCCTCGCGGTTTGCACAGCCGATTCATTTTCGAATCAGGGAAAGGCAACGACGTTACTTGAGGACGTATACTTGGGAAAGTATAACGTGTAGCCGCTTCTCCCCTCGCAAGCTCGAAGTTTATCTGTTAAATGCTCACGGCGCGTTTTACGAGGGAAAAATAATCGGGGAGGCGGTTAGTTATTAAGTATTCAGTTCGCACGCGCCGGGGAAAGCCGAGTCTGTTTGCGAGAGCGGCCTATCAAGCGAGGAAAGTAGAGCTAATAATAAAGTATACCGGTGTACGTGCCCGAGTAAAAAAATGTTAGGGAAAAACTAGTCACTAGACGGAAACTGGACGGTTTTTACTGGCTTGAATTTAATTAGACGATAACTGTTCGGAAATCGTCCAAGAAGTACCGACTATTATTTCTTGACCAGTTACTTGCCTATTCCAAAAAAAGAAGTATAGTTAATACTAGACAGTTTCAGTTTCCAGCAAAAACTCTGGTTCCAATGTTTCCTGGCGAGAAATTAGGCGAAATAATAAACAAATGAAGTAGTGTAACAGATGAGTGCTCCAAATCTTGTTAGGAACTGGTCGGGAACTGACTAGTTTTTACTATCCAGTTACTGTCGAAGCGAGAGTCTCCCAATTTGTGAGTTTTCGCCGAATAAAACCGATCGGAAACTAACCAGTTAGAGAATTACCGGCCAATTACTGGCCAGAAACTGGTCTAATTTCTATCTGGGTAACAGTGTGTACGTATGTGTATCGCACTTTTACACACGCGTACAGCCCCGATACTCTCCCCTGACACTCGCTCTTGTACATAATAAGATCCAATTTCAGAAGCCGCGCCGCCGATACCCGGACGATTGCTTTGTGTGCGCGGAGCGAAAGTACTTGGCCCGGGTTCGCGAACTTGTTGTTGCAATGCGTTTCGAACGTTGTCACGACTCGAGAAAAAGAGAGAGAGAGAGAGAGAGAGAGAGAGAGAGAGAGAGAGAGAGGTAAAAAGAGAGAGAAGGAGCAAACTGTCTCTCTCGCACGTATCGAAAGCCAGACCGGAGAGCGACTTTGCGCCGGGCAGGAACTTTCAATAAGATCCCGGCGGTCCTACGAAATGTGGCGCCGAACCCGCCTCACCGTATATACGGGAGTGAATCCGACCTCCGCATGCTCGTTCGCATGGAAACTTACATGATCGTCGAATCGAATCCCGAATTCTTTATACCCCGTACGGCTGCGCCGCCGTCGTCGTCCACGTCCGCCGTCCGTCGGCCCACCGCCAGGAATCCCGCCCCTCAACGCTCGCGATGTGCAACTTCCGCTCTCTTCTTTTATATCGCGAGTCACGTCTCGCCATAACCGGCGGGCAGATTTATGAGTCAGCTTCCGTTCGATACGTATCGATTCACTCTCGTCTTGCAGCTCGCATGCAGTCGACGGGAATTCCACCGGTGCTTCTTCCGGTCCGAATCGTGCCCCTTTCCGCACGGGGAACATTTTCGGGAATCCTGAAACTCATCGCCCCCCATTGTCCATTTTGCAGCATTCCATTGCACTTTAGTAGCGAGCGAAAAATCGCGTATGAGGTTTCGTGTTCAAGTTGGGCGATACGGTGACGATACGGTATCGATACAGAAGGAAATAGGGATTTTTTCCCCGGAAAATAAGGTTTTCTGGGAAAAATCCTTATGTATCGATATTATGTATCTCTTTATGTACCGATACTATGTATCGATATCCTATGTGTCGCTTAAGTTCACTCTAGTTCATGTCTTCCGAGTCCTCTTTTTGTTATCGACTAAGGTTTTCTGGGAGAAATCTTTATCTCCCTATGTATCGATACTATGTATCTTTTTATCTATCGATATCTTATGTATCGCCCAACTTCACTCTAGTTTGTGTCCTTTTCTGTTATCGGCTAAGGTTCTGGTTCTCTGAGAGAAATCCTTATCTCCCTATGTATCGATATTATGTATCTCCTTATGTATCGATACCTCACATATCGCCCGACTTCACTCTAGTTTGTATCCTCTTTTTGTTGTCGACTAAGGTTCTGGTTTTCTGGTAGAAATCCTTATCTCCCTATGTATCGATATTATGTATTTCCTTATTTGTGTTAATACCTTATGTATCGCCCAAGTTCACTCTAGTTCGTGTATCTACCGAGTCCTCTTTCTGTTATCGGCTGAGGTTCTGGTTTTGTAGTAGAAATCCTTATCTCCCTATATATCGATACTATATATCTCCCTATGTATCGATATCCTGTGTATCGCCCAAATTCACTCTAGTTCGTGTCTCTTCCAAGTCCTCTTTTTGTTATCGGTTGAGGTTCTTGAGCGTTGATATACGTCGTTAATAACTGATATAATAATTCCGCAATATGGAGTTTTCTGGAACGAGTAGCCGAAAAAGGGGGAAAAAATTTCAGTCTTCAATAGCCAACGAGAAAGTTTTAATAACCTCTTGGGAGAGGTTCCAGCCGCACCTGAAGGAGAAAAATCCTATCGTGGTGCTCGTGCCTTAGAATTTTTACACACTAACTTCATTACTTTCCGATATTTTTGTTCTTACTTCATCCAGTGTCTGTAGCTTTCGTATCGAAATTCTTTTCCTCCCCATTTTACGAAACGCAATATTTGTTGCGATTGACAATATCGTATTTAATTTCAAGATATCAATGTCGACGGGAGTATAAAGCTTGGAATGAAATTTATTCCGGGCAAAATTTGCAGCTCGATCGTGAAACGATAAGAAGAGTAATATAAAGTTTCAAGTTCCTATCGTTACGTGCAGTTATCGAATGAAAATATAAGATACAATCTCTTTGTCAGATATAATCTGGAAATCTCTCGGAGGTGCCGGAATTAACGACCGTATAGAAACCGTTTGTCCTTGTTACGTTGTGGAAACGCCGTGTGCGGAATTTCGAACAACGTCCACCGTGTATATTCGGAACGGCGCAAACCAAACATATTTTCGGTCGTTGGGAAGAACGATATTTTTAATTCACGACGTATCGCGACCGGACACGATATTCTTTGAAGATATTTTCGAAATACGTTTGTCGGAGGATATCTACTCTCTCTCCCCCCGGTTTTCCTTTCTTCTTTATCTGTACACAGCATAAAAGCGTGAGATTATAAATTAGATATTGCCGCGCGCGTAGCGACACGGAGAATTGTATGCTATGTAAAAATTCTGTGACACGCTGAAATTGCATAACGTTGAATATTACCGGCGCCACCGCTTTTCGAATAACAGTTGACAATACAAACACGGATTAACAATGCGCATTGCGTCGGGCGATACATAATCGGATGTGAAATTTAATCATTACAAGCCGTTCTCACCTCGCGAAACACCGAAGTCAGCGCGAATTAAAATCTCAAAGGACTCGCCGTGCGTATGCCGGGGCGAAATAAAGAGAATCGGAAAACTTGGTGAACTTTCTTTGATGCTGCGCCACTTAAGCGCTAACTCGTCGTTCGAAAACTTCCGTCTCTGCGTTCTGCAGGTTGTATACGTATACAAGCTATAACATAGCTTTCATGACTTTCTGATCCGGTTAGCTTCTCTTTTATCGCTCTGTTTTTACTGCCTCTTGCTTTACGGTCGTACTTTTTTTTTTTTATATTTGAACTCGGCGAACTTTTCGATCTGCTTTTTCCCATCAATTACAATTGTACAAAGAAAGGGACGAGAACACAACGAAGTTGTGTCGGGAAAATATATCGCTAAACGCGTATTCGAAAATTCGCCCGACTGATGTTACATGGGTTATCGCTTAATTTTTTTCCTTGGTGCAAAAAGAGTTCCATCGAGTAAATAAAAATGCCTACGCGCATACATCCCTATTTTAATCGAATCGTGTATTTTTTTCTTTTTTTTCACGAAATAATTCAATGTATGTATGTATTGAGTTTTCCGTTCGCAAGATTGTTTTTATACCGTGAATTTTGTTTCGGCATGAAAAATTCGCGCATTTACGATATTAATTTCCAGGATAGCATTCCCGACGGCGGTACTATTATTTATGGATCTTTATGAACAAAAACAGCCGGCCGGCCAGCTTGGAGCATTAATTTGTTCCGGATCAGCGCGGACATAATTTTATCGTAACAATGCTGGCACACCCCCCATATTCACAAACGCATTTTAATCTATCGCGCAATTAAGTGTTAATTAGCTGCTGTGGGCGATTTCATTATTCAATTACAAAACACAACGCGCGTGTGTTTTGTACGGGCAAATATGCGCGTTCGCCATTACAACAGTATGTAAAATTTAATTTCGTTCGGGTAAGCGAGTCCTGCGAAAAAAAAAAAAAATGTTCACGCGCGTTTAGGCGTCGCAATTAAAATTTCTTTTTTCATCGACGGCGAATCAATGAATATTAAAACAATATTATGGACGTTTTCAGGGCTTTTCGGGGTTCTTAGTCACAGCACGGAAGACTCTGTGATTAAAAAAAATACACCTTTACAACGGATTAGTTTCTCCTCGTAGTTTCAAGCGGGAACGTTTCACGTGAGTCACGTGTGTCCGATCGATCGTATCCGTGAGTGCAATTGCGAGCGGCGTTTCAAGCGTTTTCCCAACTATCGCAGCCATAAAAATCTGGTATAATGATACCGAGGAAGTTATATGCGCAGTATCTAGATTTGCCGGTAGATAAAATTATCTAAATAATCATTGAGATGAATAAATACATCATCTTTATTTTCACCAAGATGGAAGAAATACAAAATATATTCGTCCTAATCTTAGATGAAAAAATATGTTATCTCATCTAAAAATTATCTGAAATGATGTTATGGTCCGTGTT
This sequence comes from Dinoponera quadriceps, assembly GCF_001313825.1. NCBI lineage: Eukaryota > Metazoa > Arthropoda > Insecta > Hymenoptera > Formicidae > Dinoponera > Dinoponera quadriceps. The sequence goes on along the minus strand of NW_014554511.1, from coordinate 1,954,806 downwards.
CTGAACTCACTTTTCGATCAAATGAATGAAATAATATGGACCTATGCGTTAAGCCTGTATCAGATTAGGGATTGGAGATTAGATTTCAACGAATCGACTAATTTCGGTTTTGTCTCCTTTGGTCTGTTATTTTTAGCTGCGCTGTTATTTGAGACAAAATATACTCGTCTTGCTCGAATTTATTACACCAGTTCAGCAGTGCAACTACAAAGAATAGACCATTTGTTTCACTTGATCAATCCACTTTAAATCTGTATCGAATTGTTGACTGTGAAGGCCAACCCGACTGCCGATTACGATTGTCAACTTTTAATGGACCAATTACAATAGAGTAGTTACATGACCCTTCGCAGTAATAGGTCCTTCAGGAGCCGACAGTCGTAACCGCCAATTAGATCGGCCTTCATAGTCAGTAGTCTAATATGGGTTTTATAAAAGAAGACCGAAACGATGACTGCATTCAGAAAACACAGCGATTAGTGGATAGTCAATGATTATTGATTTTTTTTGTTAGATCCTTAAATTTAGAGCGATTATTAAATTTAGAGCGATTAACGAATTAACCGTTAACCGTTGTACCATTTTATGATCTGCGTAATTTTTATTACAAATTTTTATAAAGTCTTTTATGAAAGCAATATCATTTAAAAAGTTATCTGGATAAGTAATGCTACGTATCTTATTATACATCTAAATAAATCAAAAGCAAAATCATCTTCGTCTCATTGAAGATGAATTTTTCGAATTATCATCTCATTTTCATCTAGGTGAATCTGAAATCATCCATGGCAAACACTGGATATATGTATACGTTAGTTATCCGTCCCGCTGGTACACATCAAATTAATTAATTAATTAATTAATTAATTAATAATACATTAAAACGATTCTCCCTTTGTTTCAGATCGTTTACGATTAATGGAATAACAACGTTTGCGGTTTCCACAAGCCTAAAGGAATCGATTGTCCCAGCGTTGTCATCGTGAGTACATATTCGATATATTGAGTTAAGGACTCGATTTTTAGGATCAAAAAACATTTTTTTACTGCATTATCTGAAAGTATGCATTTTTAAGAATCTATTTCTCTAATCCGCATCGAAAAATTTGAAAAATTACGAAAGTTACAGCCTGTTATTCGAAGCGACGCGCAGGTCGAAATCGTAGCGCTCACCGCACCTTTTGAAATTTCGGCGTAAAATAACCGCGGTGAAAATCCTACGATCCTTTGGCATACTTAAAAGGTTTAGGGGTTTGCTATGTATTAAAACCAGTTCTATCACGGCCCGGTCCTAACACGCCTCGGTCCTGACACACACCAGTCCTGTACAGACACGAGATGTAGAAGCTGTTTTGTTTGTCTTCAGTCCTTCGAATTCGTTCAGTTCGTACGGACGTATCGTTGCAGGATGAACCGTAAAGGCTGAAGAAAGGCTCAAGCACGTGCAAATCGTCCGCGAAAAAAAAAATTTTGTGGGAGTAAACATACAATTGAGACTCGAACCGAAATCGCGAGTACGTCAGCACAAAAGTTACAGTCGAGCGAAACAGAGTTTGTTATCGACGGTATTCGTGGTTATCGTTTTATAAATGTAGAAATAATTAAGTTTTAGTTTTTTTTTTTATATCTTTCGTACCTACTTGAATAGTTAAGACATGTGAATTTATCTATTGATTGGTTTCGTATTATGCCGTATTTTATATTATTTTGTTTCGTATTATATGGTCATAGATGATGTATCACCAATATTTCGTCGACGTGTCGTGAGACGAATCTCGTCAGAATCATCAAACGATGAGAATATTAATTTATATCCGCGGAGAAAAAAACAATGTTTACAAGCACGTGTAAACGAGAAGAGAAGTATGTTTTCTATTCTCTTATTAATCCTGCTGATATAATTTATGCACTTAAAAAATTGATTATATCTATGTTTGACTTTTTTCCAGCTCAAGATAGACCATGATTTTGATAGTCTCAGAAAGTAAAGCCCTAACAGAAAAGTTAACTTTTATTGTATTTAATAATGGAGAAAAAAGTGAGCTTCACGATAAAAGTTTTTTGAACGCTAAGTTCAATAGTTTTTCAGATATCAGCATTTATATCAGAAGAAAATCAACCAAATAAGCGCGGTTGCTTTCGTATTAAGCCTTCGAGAAGTTCGAACACGTTAGTTGAGAGTCTTCGGGCCGCGAAGTGTTAAGAAGTCTCGGAAATCATTCGAATTATCTTGCGGCTTTCGAAAGCAGCGTTCTTAAAAGTCACGCCTACATTTTATATTCGAATTTCTCACTAATATAATATCTACGTCGGCGGGGCACGTAATTCGACGTGGCTGATTCATGCCAGCACATCGAAACTGCACCGAAAACGAAAGATGATATCGTCGATTCGGTACCCAGAAATTTACCTGCCAGTTTGCTATCGGTTATTATCGCACTGGGAGAGAGAGAGAGAGAGAGAGAGAGAGAGAGGAAGAAAGTACTCAACGCATAATAAATCAATAATTGGCTTAGATAAGACCCTATGTATCGTGTACTCCATATATTCGATTCAGCACTCTTATCGCCGTTCTACCATGGATATTGCGCGCCACACACACACACACACACACACACACACACACACACACAGTGATTAGATGCCGGTCTCGCGCCATGTTCCGAACGTGAAATATAGGGTAAGGCGATACACACCTTCGATAAGGCTCGAAGGAACCGGAAACCGCTGACGGCGAATCTATCGGAAATCTATTTAAAACTGCTTAAAACTATATGTATCGCGCGAGCTACGCGCCACGTTCACGAACGTTTCGCCTCGTCCCGCTTTCCCGAATATTCATAATTAATTAAATCGCCGAGTCGCACACACGTGCGACGCTGCGACGTTTTATTATTTATTGTTTAAATTAATTTCGATAGATACACGGACGGAAAATTTATTTCTGCGTTTATTCGTGCGCGCGCCTCGATGTGCCGGATTTAATCCGTTTTCGTTACCTGATACGACGTTCCGCCGTACTATATCCTAAAAATGAGGGGGGCCGGGGAGAGGGGAGGGAGGAAAGTAGTGAAAAATCGTACATCGGACATTCTCTCTCTCTCTTTCGTACCTGTTTTCGTCGGGTTTTACGTCCAACGGCGTTCGAGAGAGAATGCGAATTGCGGCTGTTACATTTTCAACGACGACGCATAGTCGCCTGGCGCCTGGGGGAGGGGTGGGGNGGGGGGGGAGGACCTCGAATGGGGCGCGGTGCGCGTTTGTCGCACGTTTTAAAAGGATCGATTGATCGCGCATGGAGGAGGCGTGCTGCCGGCCTCTGTTTCGAGTCAAAATTCCCGCGGCTACCGACCGTAATATCATCCTTTTCGGACAGAGAGAGAGAGAGAGAGAGTGAAGGCAGCTAGTTAATGCGATGAGAGAACCCACACGTACATGCATCTGACGCCCATCCTTCACGCACAGCCCTGTCCGATTAAATCTATTATGCTATTGTTTGCATCTGTAATTATATCGGACAGGATGCTCGAGTGAATTCAGCGGGTTTAACGAGCGTTTGATCTAGGGGAAGAGGGGAGATATTTTATATAATAATGTAATTAGAATATGTGAATGAGAAAAAGAGAGAGAGAGAGAGAGAGAGAGTGTGTGTGTGTGTGTGTGTGTGTGTGTGTGTGTGCTTTCATATACTCTACACTCACAGAAAGAATTAGTCGTCGTAACTAAATTATATCTGTGGCAGCTAAAATATAACTGTGTTTTTTTAAATAGAGACAATTAATGTCACTGTTACCACAGCTAAATTTATTTAGAACAAATTGAAATGTATCGGGCTCTCGAAATATACAATCAGGAAAGGGAAATATAGAAAGGCCTACAAAAGCTGTTGGTACGAATCAATTCAAACGGGAGGATTAATATTTGACAGTGTTATCGGTTCGCGTTGACGGTTTTGCCAGACTGTTTTCAAACGTACGCGAGAAACGCCCGTCAAACTGACCCTGCATATTCCAATTATTATTTAAATCCCCAAATATCCAATTAATAATTATCTTGTTTGCGCGTTAATTGACTCTCTAATAATTTCGGGCGATCTCTCTTTTTCGCAACTTGTTAGAGAGTCAGTTAACGAATATGATAATTATTAATTAGATATTGGGGGATTCAGTTAATAATTGGGGTCGGTTTGACCTGGTAGGGGAACCGCGTACGTTTGAAAAGTTTTGCAAAGTTGCCAGCAAATGCGACAATTCTGTCAAACGTATATCCTCTTGTATAAATTTATTTGCAACAACAAACTGCGTCCGATTTTTACAGACCTTTTCATGTTTTTCTATTTTGATTGATCTCGGGAGAATAATACGTTCTTTGTGTATCTCGGGAGAATAATTTGTCCTTTGATGACGCTGCGGCTGAGCGCCTGTTTACTTTCGATTTAATATTAATAAACGTTTAAGTTGCGAGAAATATTGTCGAAACCTCGATAACTGAATTGACGAAGCATTCCGTCCGATTTCGATTCCTGATTGAAGCAGTATTTCTCGTAAATTTGTAGAGTCAATTAACGCACAAGCAAGGTAATGATTAATCGAGTGATTTGGGGATTTAATTAATGATTAAGATGCAGAATTAGTGAGACACCCTACATATGGATACACGTAACATAACGTAACGAGACGTCGAGAACAGAAGTCACTATCGAACATCCGATTTCCCGACGACGCTCCTGAAGCGACAACCTATTCGTTCTATTATAACTTTCCTTTCCTTTAACGTAATCGACGGCCGGTTATGAGCGAGATTTGACGGTGAAGATACTAAATCGCGATAATTGACGTCAATTAGAGGGACGTCCGTCGCGAGAGACAAATAGTCGGCATTAGTCGTGTCTTCATCTTTCCCGACAGATGAAAGAGCTGTAACCAAAGTAGTCCGGTATGCGCCGCTAGATAGAACGACAAACTTTTCAGCCTCGCAGAGACGCGCCCATTGGACGTTGTACTTGTACGTTGTACTTGTACGTTGAACTTGTACGTTAGACGTAGCGCGGTATGCGCGCTGACGTCGAAATGTCTTCCACTTTGAACCTAGTTCTCCGTACAGAAATTTCTCAAACATTCCTAAATATAGCAGAGATTCTGACCAGATTACCCAAACTTATCCCAAATAAGTGTAAAATACTGCGATACCGATCGGAAATCTCATTCTTATCCCAATTATAAGAAAACTTCAGGAAAACATTCGGCAAAACAAGCGAAATCTGTCTGGGTTTCCCACTTAGAATTGTAACTTTATCTGATTAATCGGAACAGATCCCAATTTAAGATTCTCTATTTAGGAAACATAGATCTCATTTTGTCTGCCCGATGAAGAAATATATATATAATTATATATAATTAAACATTTAATTTAATCGTAGAGTTTCATGTTCAAAATAAAAATATATATTGTTACATATACTAAAAGCATTCATAAATCATCTCATAAAATAGTTGATCAAAATAACTGAAACAGCTTGAGTATATGAGCTTTTTAAATATTTGTACTTGTAAAACGTGCGTAAATGCTCGAAGTTTTTCATATATTTCGTTCAATGTAAATATAAAAGCTTAAGGAAAAAAGAATACTTTGGACGAACGTTTACAGGGAAAATGGGATCTGTCTGAGTTTTTTTTTAGAATCGCACTTTGGGCAAACGTTAGATAGAGAAAATGGTTAGATAGAGAAAATGGTATCTATCTTTCCACTTGAAATTTCACTTTTGAAACGTTACATCTCTGATCCGAGTCTCCATAGATTTCCCAATCAGAATCCGTCGTTTGTTTCGGGGAATCGGAATAGACCCCAATCAGGTCCCAAACAATTTTTTATACGGGTCTCTCGCCCAGTGCCGGAAAATCCGTCTGGATTTTCGCATTTCAGGAGCCTTGTAGGAACTGTCGGCCGGTATCGTCCCCGCCTGCGAATTGTTTAAAATTCCACGCTCGGTCGAGCTCGCTAGCGTGCTGCTAAATTCAAAGGGGACTGCCCCGTGTACGAACGTCGGTCGGTCGGTATGTCCGGAAAATATCGCCGCTCCGGAATATTTTGGGATCGCGTACTCGCACGATGAGACGATACGACACCGATGCGGTCCGTGCGAGTCGTCCTCGGGCTTCCCCGGCATTCAGCGCGGCATGTCCTGCGCGTATAGCGCAACCCATATAGCACCGATTGTTGCAGAAAGCTTTCAGAAACGTTTCAAAATCATGTCAACTTTTCGCATTTCATGCGCAACATTTCCGAAAGAATTCCGCAATACGTCATTTTGTAATGTTAGAACGGGAATGTTTCAGAAACCTTTCGTCTGAAGATAATTTCCCAAAAATTTTCACTCGCGTTACTTCGGAAACGTTTCGCGCGAAATGATCTCGCCGACATTTTAGTTGAGCTGTTTCTGAAATGTTTCACACACTATAAATTTGAGAATTTTCAGTTGAGTTGTCTTAGAAACGTTTCGTATGAGATAATTTTGCAGACCTTTCAATTCAGCCGTTTCGGAAACTTTTCACGTACAGTAAACTAGAACATTTTCAACTGAGCCGTTTCTGAAATCTTTTACGCGCAATAAATTTTACGATTTTTCGTTTCTTACACGTAGTTATTTTGGGATATCCTGTGTAGCATAAGAACACTTTGTTATATAAAACATATGTACAAGAAATCATGTAAGTATGCATTACATAAGTATGAGTCATAAGGATATCGTTCATCACAGCTGTTGAACTCACTACTTGGCCCTCCGATCATCGAAGTTAAGTAATGGCGACCGCGTGCTAGAAGTAAATTGGCGACCAGCCGGCCGCCGTTCGAGATCGATTACATACAAAAATGCGAAAAAGAAACGTACGAAATGTGAAACAATTTCCACGGTTATCGGCAAACAGATCAGGATTATCTCCCCTTTATTCAACAATGTTTTACAAAATTTGTTAATGATTATTAACAGATATTATTAATTTCGTTTATTATACAAATTTTATTAAATTTATTTTTAATTATTTTATTTGACTGTTATATTTTCCATAATACACGACACTGAAGTGTGTTAACAATATTAATTCATAATTCGTGAATAAATAAATGTAACAAAACACATAAGTAACTATTTCAGTAATTTTTTAACAAACATTCAGAAAGCTTTCAGACATATTTCGGTAATCTTTCGACACATCTTCAGGAAGTTTTCAAGTGTAAAAATCGCGGACATTTTGCTCAGAGTCTCAGAGTCGTCTCAGAGCTGTCTCAGAAGCATGCGGAAACGTTTCCGAGATGTTTCACTTTTTTACATGAAACATTTCTGAAATATCTCTGAAAGATTTCGCTGTGTGGGAATTTACGGGACAAATTCGCATCTCAAACCGCATCAGCGTGTAGATACGAGGCGAATGTTTTACTAAATTGCATTTGCATGATTCCAGTAATTAATTCGTGTCGGTACTCCATCCAACGAATCGTCTCTCTCGTCTCGGCTCATCTCGAGTTGTCGTCGAGTCTCGATTTTCGTCGATCGCGAAATTAATCGTGTCGCCCGCGACATGTGTCCTGTTACTTTCACCGGAAGCGTTTGCGTTCGCTGATACATTCGTGATAATTCACGCATGCCATGAATTAGCGCGAGAGTTTGCTCTGGGAGGATCTCTAATAGGATCAACATTACGCTACGGACGTAAGAAGGATTTGGAGCAATCCGGCGACTAAGGAGATATTCAACGAGCTGTCGGGATCCCCGTGAGCTTTAGTTACCGGCGCTCGTTGATTGCTTTCACAGACATTCTTAAATCTCTCATTGCTACAGCACGCAAATTAATTTCACGAGGCGACATTTTTGGTGTTCCTTAACTCTCTAAGCGTAAATTCCTCGAAGTATCAATGGAGAATCATGGGATACGAAACTGTATACGTGCTACACAGTAAAACATTTTGTGTTAAATTTAACACGCTTCACATTTTTCAAACAGTCCATCCAAATTTTTCAGATTAACTCAACACGAGATGAATATGTTGTACATAACGTAACACGAATATTATGTGAACAAATAATACAAAAAATATAACATTTTGACGCTATTTGGAAGCAAGTTTTATATTTATATCATAATACAATTTTAAATTTATATATTTATAATGTAACAAATGTTATTTTCGCACTGAAAAATTTTAATTTATCGAGGTCGAGGTCAAATGAAGATTAACTCCATTTTTTTTAATTGAATTATATAATATTTTTAACAAAAATCGATTCCTCTGTTCACACTGCGTATAAAAATACTAGAATGAGATCATCGGAAAGTGAATATTTTTTCGAAATATTTTACTTTTTATTTTATTTTTTCAGTAGAATGAAAAATAGATTTACATTAGCGCAAAAAGTATCGTCCGCCAAATAATCGATTAATTTCTATATTTTTGCCGATCTAATCAAAAGTCTGTTGTCTGTTCCTGCACTATCTGCACTAATATTCCTTCTTTTTTCCCATCAAATCTCAAAAAAGAGATGAAAAAAGAACTAGTGCAAGCTAGTACTGCAGAATTGGGTGCAGAAACAGAAAACAGATTCCAAATGCAAGTAATAATCTAATAAGTTATACAACGAAGTATGACATCTTTTACATTGGAGAAATATAATTAAAATCCATCTTGTATACACCATCCTGTATACACAAGTTAGTGTAATAATTTTAAAATTGATTATCCATATTTTTAACTCACTATTATCGATAAAACTGCAGGCCATAATGGCTCAGTGAGCGGTGGTAATATTAGGCTGCGTTTGGGGAGCACGCTAACAACGCGTCATTTTATCATTGTCCCTCATTAGATATACGACAAAGGGTGGAATGATTAATTAGCGCTAATAATGCACTCTCCGAACGTACCCTTGAATGTACGTATTGGCTACCAAGCCGCTTCTTGCTTTGCAACAAGCGATTGATGTTGCCCTATATGTGGAAGTCATGAGACCACGACGTTGAAATTCTCGACTGTGATTGGCCAATTGGTTTATGGTCTTTTTGGCCAATAGCCTAAGCCAATAACTAATCATGTTAACGTATTATATAAATTTAAGAACATTATATAACAAAAAAAAACTCAACTGTAAATGGATTTTTATACTTTATATTTAAATTTTATAAAAAATACTAAGATTTTTAGTAATAAAATTTAGTAATATTGAAACAAAAAATTTTTGATTTAGGGAATAATCAATTTTAAAAACATCAACAAAACAATCGGTTTAAAAAAAAAATAGAATTGAACATCGGTTCATCGGTCGATGATTGCCCATCCCTAAACTTTGTATGTTTATAATAAACCATAACGTCAACATTTAATTTAATCAAACTTTATTTTTTTTTAGCGTAGCCAATGTACCTCGTTAACGGGGCAATTTGATACGCTTGGCATCCTCCGAGATAAAACTCTGAGATAAAACTCATTTCTTCTATAAATTTACTTTTAAATTTTTTAACTAAACCTTTCAGTATATATTTTTTTCTGTTGAAGATTTCAGAAAATCATTGACGTCTAAAAACAACGCAATAAAAAAAACGCAATAAATATGGAAACTAATTAAAAAGAATGAAAGATTTGTTACGTAGTAGTAAATATTTTCTATATTTTAGTAAATGTTTTTTGTATTGCAGAAAATATTTTTTTTATATTTAGTAAATAATATATTTTTTAAAGAATAATTATTTTCGTTAAACAAATAATTTGCTTATTTTAGAAAAATGCGTTCACAGTTGCATGCGAACGAACGGTTTATTAAAATTGAAAGAAATTTTCTTTTTATCTGTAAATTTTCAATTTTATCAGTAAATATCAGTATATACATGTTAAATATCGATTCTACGCAAGATATTGAGATAACGTAAACACAATATGTTAAATTAACACTGGTATATTTAAAATTTAACAGAAATATTTCAATCAAGACCGATTTTAACACGAGTAAAATAGTTTTTTTATCATATTGTGTACTTTATTTACAGTTACATAATTTAAAAGTAATTACTTAATTTAAAGTAAGTTACATGATTAATACATTGCTTATTGAAATTAAGAATTAAGATAGAAACAATGATAGAATATTGCGATAATTGAATATTGAAATAACTCTTGAACAACTGACACTCTTCAAGCCTCAATATGGCCGAAAACGACGAAGCAATTACCTATATGCGACGTCAAGGTAGAACAATAGAGCCTGTATTACGTTATATCTCGAGATTTTCCGTTGATCCTTCAAGTTGGGCGAAATTGGCAGGGTGGATGTGGAATCAAAATTTCGACTCGGCTTCATTGGCAAACTTGCATAATTTAAGAAATTAAGCTCTAATTTAATCTCAAGGCGGATTAATACGACGAGTTTAATTAGCGTAACTGCGACCGCATGATGCTACATCATACGATGGCTTTGTTAATTAAATCGCTACGCGTTAAAGGTATCGCACGCGATGTAATAATGTCGCATAATAATCCGCGGTAATATAGTCAACTCGCAGACTCCCATCGTATTATATCGCGTCATGAGAAATTCGTGCGAAATTTGTGAGACGACGTAAGATTTGCACGAGAGAATTCCGCATCGACTAGCTGCTCTCGAATCGATTTAATCCGTCAACTACTGCCAACGTACGCTGAGAAAAATTTCCATCGGATAAACCGGATTAAAAGATGTATCCGATTGTTACTTTTTATGAAAGTGACAAATCTGCCATATTTTTTTCGCTTAATTCACGGGGAATCCAACGACACCATTTATAGACAAAGCCAAACTTGTTCAAGTGGTTTTCAATTGTCATGTGGCTAACGCTTAACTTATCCCCAATCTCCCTCGTAGTCAATAGTGGTTCATTACCCACTAAAACCCTCAGAACGTCGTCATCAAGCTCCTTTGGTCTTCCGGTGCGAGGTTCATCTTGAAGCTTCATGTCACCTGACCTGAATTTTTCAAACCATCTTTGGACCGTACGCACTTTAACTTTAGATGGTCCAAAGACGAAACAGAAATTTTTATGAGCTTCCGTCGCATTATGACCAAGTTAGAACTCATAAAGCATAGAGTGCCTAAAATTAAGTTTTTCTTGATCAATCTCCGTTTCTCAAAATTTAATGATTAAAAAACACTTGTAATATCAAAAATTAAAACGTGGAACTACTATCTTTTGATTAATACCAAAATTGTCTAAATCGCACAAAGAAAAACGAAATAATGAACATTTCAATTGAACATTTCAACAGAAAAACGACATAACTTTCTTACCAATCTAATATACAACTTAATTACTCCGTCTCAGCTCTCCTACGTCCTCCCGGGGACTCACGTGAGCGCGAGTTTTATCCTCGACGTTTGAATATGCGTGGGTGAGAGGTAGGCGAGAAAGAAAGGGGGGAAAGAAAGGGCCGTGAATAACGCAGGCCGGAAAGAAGCACGACACCCGGCAGAATGATGATCGTCGAATTACGAGTGGGCGAAGTCGCGCCGATTTCGAGGAAAGAGTCGTCGGGGTGACACGGTGAGACGTGTCCGCCTGTCGGAGGATCCGGCTGCAACAAATCGCCTAATCAGGTGGATATATGACGGATGGAGAGGTGAAATTGGTTCCTGGCCGCGAGTAAATCTCGCGCGTGTCAAGGCGAGAGAGAACCGGGTTCCGGAGCAGCAGAGCCGGCTTCTGCCGGCGGAAAGGACGCCAGATCGATTCCCCGCGGGATTTATGCCACTATTTTTTACCCCCGGCTCGTCGAAGACGGCGTACATCGCGGCCGATGGCGCGCGCGCGCCCGCTATCTCCCGACGGCATGCCGTTTATCAGCGGCTCGCGCGGATCGCGAATGCCCAGCCGATTCAGCGCGCGAGCGATATTAATGCGAGCGACGAGGAACACCGAGTCGAAAGTTTTTAATTAATTCGCGCCGATGATTCTTGAAATCCGGTCATGCGTGCGCGCACAAAACTCCGGACGGAACTTTGCGCCCGACCGAAACGGGCTTTGTTATGTGGGTTAAAAAAAGTAGAGAGAGAGAGAGAGAGAGAGAGAGAGAGAGAGAGAGAAGAAAAAGGAAGGTTCATTGAGTTGCCGGTGCTCACAGAACTGTGTGCGCACGTCCGCTTTTGTGCTCGACCAGTTTCAACGGAACGCCGTATTTCCAACAGCCGAGTGTGAGCACGCATGTTTTATGTGTGTGTGTGTGCTCTCCCGCGAGTGATGGTTGATGCAGTTAACTTTCGCACATAAGATTGTGAGTTTTTAATGTGATTCTCATGCTGCGCGCTATAATTTTCCTAATGAAGTTACGGTGGGTTTCACCCGAATCGAAATTTTGATGCTATTCCGACGCTCTTAAGGATAGTTTGCACTCACTTAGACAGCCTATAGACTAATAAGAACCTACAGTGGCGATATTGATACTGTTTAACTTCTCTTTTGAACTTTTATTCTACGGATTGAATTTTAACACTACATTCATCATCCTATTTCAACGCTGAAATAGCAAAAACGAAAATTTAAGGCATCATTAGGATCAAAGCAGGGCTTATATTATATTATTAGAATTGAAATTGAGCCTACCAGGTTGATTGATAAGTCTTTAGAATGATACATTAGTAGTGTTGCCACCTCCAATGCGTCGTGAATTTCCAGTAATGCCAACCTTCAAACTTCTCACTACACAGTTGCAGACAGCTATGACAATCGGTACATTTGCGACAGCCACCGAAAGCATATAATCTCTGATATTTTGTAAAAATGGAAAAAACTGAAATTTGTGCAGTGATTAAGTATTTTTATTTGAAAGGCTTGCAACCGCAAAAAATAATTGGTACAAGATGGGTGCCGCGATTGCTAACAATCGATCAAAAACGTGAACGAGTTCGCAATTCTCAGCTTTGTTTGGACATGTTTAGGCGCAAATCAAAGAATTTTTGCGCCGATACATAACCGTTGATGAAACATGGTTCCACCATTATACATCTGAATCGAAACAATAGTCGGCACAATGGGTTCCAAAGGGTGGAAGTACTCCGTTGTGACCAAAGACGCAGTAATCGGCTGGAAAGGTTCTGGTCAGTGTGTTTTGGGATGCATATGGAATAATCCTCATCGATTATCTTGAAAAAGAATGAACAATCACAGGAGAATATTATGCATCATTGTTGGACCGTTTGAATGATGAAATCAAGAAGAAACGGCCTCATTTAGCGAAGAAAAAAATTCTCTTTCACCAAGACAATGCACCAGCTCACAAATCGGTAAAGACAATGGCAGAATTGAGCGAATTGAAGTATGAATTGTCTTCACATCCACCATATTCTCCAGATCTGGCCCCGTGTGACTTCTACCTGTTTCCAAATCTCAAAGGATGGCTCTAGGGAAAGAGATTTGCTTCAAATGAAGAGGTTGAATGGGAAACAGACGCACATTTTGTCGGTTTAGAAACTCCTAATTATTCCTAAGTCTTAAAGAAGCTAGAATCTCGTTGGACTCTGTGTATTGAGCTAAAACGGGATTATGTTGAAGAATGAAGTTGAGTTTCGCTAACAGAATGTTTTCTTCATTTTCATTCTAAGGACTTATCAATCAACCTAGTATTTGCGTTAATCATAATTGCTCATCCAAGAGACATCCTCTGTTTCGTTCTGTTCGACATCGTGACGATTGTCAAATTTTCCAGCCGCGAAACACGCGCGCCTCCTCTACCGCCGAAAGCCGGACGCGCGCCCGATATTCGCGGCAATCGATTCCGCCTCATTTTTCGGCCTTACGGTAATGGTGCTCGCAGTTATCCCGATAACATTTTATAATAATCGGGATCGCCGACGGTATTGCGCGCGGTAGTAGCACGGTCGACCGATCGACGACGATTAATGGAACGGCGAGTCGGAGCGCCGCACATCCAGATATATAATTTCGAGCGGGAGTGCGGGAACGCGCGCGGCGCCAACGGGAGGAAACGCGCCGCTCCGCGGACGCGCGGAGGATGCGATTTATCACTCATCGGTGAAAACGGCCGTACGGCCGGCGGGATACCGTATAATTGCGCGTTATATTCCCCGGCCCCGGCTATCAGCAACGATGACCGCGCCGAGTCATCGATCGTATATACACGCACTCCTCATTTTCC